>NC_084828.1:58567144-58870174 GCF_033115175.1 Lepus europaeus
CCCTCTCATATTCCCACAGTTATTTTTACAAAGGTTTATTTTCAGATTATTTAAGGATCATATAGTTTATCCTAAACAAAGTAAAAGAGTTCAACAAATGATATATAAAAAAAAACACAGATTAGGGCTGTAAATAATCATCAAATCAAAAAGCATCGATTTCACTCCAATGCACTCTATTAATTCTGTTACCTATTTCACTCCAATGTACACTGTCAGTTTCCTTGGATCAAGGAAAACATGGTATCTGCCTTTCTAGGACTGCCTTATGTCACTAAGTATAATGGTTTCCAGATGCATCCATCTTATTGCAAAAGACAGGAATTTTCTTTCTTTCTTTTTTTTTTTTCTTTTTTTTTTTTTTTTTTTTTTTTTTTTTAGAATTCGGTAGTTCTCCATAGTGTTTATATACTGTAATTTCTTTATGTGGTCAACAGTTGATGGACATCTGGGTTGATTCCACATTTTAGTTGCAGTGAACATAGTTGCAGTGAACATGGAGGTACAGATAGCTCTTTAATATGCTGACTTCTTTTGGTTTGGGCAAATTGCCAGGAGTGGGATGCCTGGATCATATGGTAGGTCTACATTCAGATTTCTCAAATATCTCCACATTCTGTTCCACAATAGCTGTACCAGTTTACATTTCCACCAATAGAGGACCAGGGTACCTTTTTCCTCACAACCTCACCAACATTTCTTGTGTGTTGATTTCTGCATGAAAGTCATTCTAATTTTGCATGGGGTAAAATCACATTATGGTTTTGATTTGGATTTCCCTAATGAGTAGTGATCCTGAGGATTTTTTCAAGTCTTTGACATTAGATTTTCTTTCTTGAAAAATCTGTTCAAATCATTTGCCCAGGCCAGTGCCATGGCTCACTTGGTTAATCCTCCGGCTGCAGCACCGGCATCTCATATGGGTGCTGGGTTCTAGTCCCAGTGGCTCCTCTTCCAGTCCAGCTCTCTGCTGTGGCCTGGGAAGGCAGTGAAAGATAACCCAGGTGCTTGGGCACCTGCACCCGCATGGGAGACCAGGAGGAAACACCTGGCTCCTGGCTTCGGATTTGCATAGCTCTGGCCGTAGCGGCCATTTGGGGGTGAACCAACGGAAGGAAGACCTTTCTCCCTCTCTCTCTCTCTCTCTCTCACTGTCTAACTCTATCTGTCAAATTAAAAACAAAACAAATCCTTTGCCCATTTCTTAACTGGATTGATTTTTTGTTGTTGCTGAATCTTGAGCTCTTTATAGATTTGGTTGTTAGTCCTTTATTAGTTTCATAGTTTGAAAATATTTTCTCCCATTCTATTGGCTGCCTCTTCACTTTACTGAGTATTTCTGTTGCATTGCAGAAGCTTCTCAGCTTGATATAATCCATTTATCAACTTTTGGTTTGGTTGCCTGTGCTTCTGGGATCCTTTAGAAGAAGTCTTTGCCTATGCCAATGTCTTGAAGAGGTATCCCAATGTTGTCTAGTAATTTGATAGTATCAGGTCACCAATTTAAGTCTTTGATCCATTTTATTGGACTTTTTGTGTAAGATGTAAGGTAGGAGTCTACTTTCATACTTCTGAATGTGGAGATTCAGCTTTCCCAGAACAATTTGTTAAAGAGACTGTCCCTACTCCTGGGATTGATTTTAACTCCTTTGTAAAAGACAAGTTGGTTGTAGATACTTGTATTGAAATCTGGAGTTCTTATTCTCTTCCATTGGTTTACACATCTGTTTTTGTGCCGGTATCAGGCTGTTTTCGTTATAACTGTCCTGTAGTATGTGTTGAAATCAGGTATTGTTATGCCTCATCTTTGTTTTGGTTTTATATGATTGTTTTAGTTATTCAGGGTCTCTTGTGTATCCATATATATTCGTGCATCATTTTTTCTAGATCTGAGAAGAATATCATTATTTTGAATCTGTAAATTGCTTTAGGTAACATGGACATTTTGATGATGTTGATTCTTCTAATCCATGAACTTGGTAGATTTTTTACATTTTTTAATGTCTTCTATTTCTTTCCTTACTGTCTTGTAATTTTCATCATAGAGATATTTGATATCCTTGATTAATCATAATATCATCCATTGCATTGTCTGTACATACAAAGGCTATTGTTTTTTCTGTAGAATTAATACCCTACAATTTTACCAAACTCATTTTGTGAATTCCAATAGTCTCTCAGTGGAATCTTTTGGATCATCTATTTATATATGATCATGTCTTCTGCAAATAGGGATAGTTTTATTTCCTCCTTTCCAATTTGTATCCTTTGATTTCTTTTTCTTGCCTAATGGCTGTTGCTAAAAGCTCTAGGAATATATTAGCTAGAGTGGGCATCCTTGTCTGTTTCTGGATATTAGGGCGGATGTTTCTAGCTTTTCACCATTCAATAATATGCTGGCTGTGGGTTTCTCATAAATTTCTTGATTGTGTCGAGGAATGTTTCTTCCATACCCAATTTGCTTAAGGTTTTCATCATGAAAGGGTGTTGTCTTTTATCAATTGCTTTCCCTGCAACTATTGAGATAACCATATGGCTTTTTTTTTCTTCAGTTTGTTAATGTGGTGTATCACATTGATTAATTTGTTAATGTCGAATCATCCCTGCTTACCAGGGTAAAATCCCACTTGGTTCACATGAATGACCTTTCTGGTCATTCAGTTAGCTAATATATTGTTGAGGATTTTTACATCTATTTTTATCAGGGAAATTGGTCTACAGTTCTCTTTCTCTGTCATATCTTTTTCTGGCTTAGGAGTTAAGGTGATGCAGGCTTCATTGAAGTTGTTTTGGAGGATTCCTTCTCCTTCAATTGTTTTGAACAGCTTGACAAAAAATGTAATTAGTTCTGCTTTAAATACATTGTATAACTCAGCATTGAAACAGTCCAGTACTGTCCTTTTCTTTTTTCAGGAGGGTTTTTAATTTCTGTCATGGTTATTGGTCTCTGTAGGTTTTCTATGCCTTCATGACACAATTTGTTGACATACAGTAGAAATTCCTGATGATTCCTTTTATTTCTGTGGTATCTCTGTTACATTTTCTTTTTCATATCTGATTTTGTTGATTTGGGTCTTCTTTTTGTTTTCAGTCGGTAGGACCAATGGTGCATCAATTTTGTTTATTTTTTCAAAAATCAGCTCTTCATTTTACAGAACTTTTGTGGTTTTTGTTTCAATTTTGTTTATTTATTTTGTAATTACAATTATTTCTTTTCTCCTAATTTGGGATTTAGTATGTTGTTTTCCTAGGTCCTTGAGATGCATTGATAGCTTATTTACTTGGTACATTTCTGATTTCTTCATGTAGGCACCACTTTCTATAAACAACCCTCTTAACACGGGTTTAGCTATATTCCGTGATTTTGATATGATGCATTGATATCTTCATTTGTTTCCAGAAATTTCTTGAATTCTCTTAATTTCTTCTATTATCTGCTCTTCATTCCACAGCAGGTCGTTCAGTCTCCATGTGTTTGTCTCTGTTCTAGAGATTCTTTAGTGGTTGATTTCCAGCTTCATTCCATTGTTGTCCGAGAAGACACATGGTATGATTGTGATTTTTTTGAATTTGCTGAAACTTGCTTTATGGTACAGCACATGACCTATCCTAGAGAATGTTCCATGAATGAATGAGAATAATGTGTATTCTCCAACTGTGGGCTGAAAAGTTCTGTAAATATTAGTTAATTCTCTTTGCTCCATAGTGTTGATTATCTCTGTTGTTTCTTTGTTGATTTTCTGTCTAGCTGATCTGGCCATTGTGAAAATAGGGTGTTGAGTTTCCTTGCTACCATTGTAATAGACTCTATGTCTGACTTTAGATCCATTAACATTTCTTCTAATAGCCAAGCACCCTGTAATTTGATGCTCATACATTTATTATAGTCACATATTCCTGTAGAGTTGATCACTTAATCATTGCATACTTCCCTTCTTCATCTTTTTTAACAGTTTTATATTAAACTTTATTTTGTCTGTTAGGATGGCAACAATTGCCCCTTTATGCTTTCCTTTAGTATGGAATATTTTTTCCATCCTTTTACATTCAGTCTGCTTGTATCTTTTCTGGTGACCATGTGTTTCTTATAGACAGCAAATTGATGGGCTTATTTTTAATCCATTCAGCCAGTCTATATCTTTTAATTGTAGAGTTGAGGCCATTTACATTCAAGGTGACTATTGTTAAGTAGCAAATTGGACCTGCCATTTTTTATAAATATTCCTGTTGTTTACTTTGGATTACTTTTGTATTTTTGCCAGAGTATTTTCTGCCTTCACATTCTTTCATAATGATTGCTCTCTTCCTGTATTTCTGTGTGTAGTACCTCTTTAATCATCTTTTGTAAGACTGGATAAGTGGTGATAAATGCTTTCAATTTCTGTTTGTTATGGAATATCTTCATTTTACTTTCATTCCTAAATGAAAGCTTTGCAGGATACTGTATTCTGGTTTGGCTGTTTTTTATTTTTTTTTCTCTTAAGAATTGTACTGCATCTCACTATTCTCTTCTACCCTGTAGAGTTTCTGATAAGAAGTCAGCTGTGAGTCTAATTGTAGATCCTCTGAAAGTAACATGGCATTTTTCTCATGTATATTTTATAATTAATTTTTTAAATCCCATTTCTGCAATTTCCTTAATCTCTTCATCTTTAGATTCTAATATTGAAATGTTGCTGTGTTCCTTCTTGGGAGGGGGTGGTCATGATGTCTTCCTTATTTTTTTTCTTGAATTTCATCATTTTTTAGGCATTTGTGATGTTGACTATTGTTTTTATTCCTCTGATGGCTTTTATCTTTGAGCTATGCTTCTGTGGCTTACTGGAATCTTTTTTGCACTTTCAGTGAATACTAAGAGGTGTGTGGTTTGTGTGGCCAGGGAGCTCTTGTCAGTGCTCCAGGTGGGGTGAATATCCAAGGTCACACCCAAGTTGAACATGGTAGATCTCCTCTTGGTAACTGAAGAGGGAGAAGGATCACCTCTTTTAATGTGGCCACGCCCTCACTTCAACTCCTCCAAGCTGAGCAACACCCACGTGTTAGTTAGCCCTCAGTGTGTTGAACACTCATCCATGCCACCATCCAAACTGCACAAATGTTTTACACCATCTTCACTGCAGGCATCATTCCCACAGCAGAGATCTACCCTATGCAACCAAGAAGCTCTAAGTGTGTGAAGCCATACCTACTAGTTTCTCAGATGCTCAGCTATACCCTGTAATCTCTCATGTAATCACTTGTTCCCCATGGTCTCAGCACACAAGGCTCCAACAATTTTGGGTGAAGATATTTCATTCTGCCTTGCCAGCCTGTCCTGTCAATAGAGAGGTAAATGTTCCCTGAGCCAGCTCTGCTTAGGCTTCAGATGGGAGGCTACAGGTACCTCATCATCCTACCTGGTTCCCCATCCACCAGCCCGGCAGGCTCAAAGTCAGTGAGGACCCCGCTAAAATGTCTGGCTCACATGCATACTCAAAAGCCACTGGTTGAACATTGCTCTCTCCCTGCTACTGCCACTAGTACTGCCAAGGATATGATGTCCTATCCGTTAGTTGTGGTGTATGTACACCTAGACTTCTCCAGCTTCTGCCCAAACCCAAAATGGTGCCTGCCCTTTCTCAGCCAAACAGCGGGCACTGCTAGGGGGAAGTTGGGGCAAGATAAATATGCCTCTTCAACTTACATTGGGTCCACTGGCAACTGCTAGCAACTACTA
The DNA here is from genome assembly GCF_033115175.1 of Lepus europaeus. Lineage (NCBI taxonomy): Eukaryota > Metazoa > Chordata > Mammalia > Lagomorpha > Leporidae > Lepus > Lepus europaeus. The sequence goes on from NC_084828.1 coordinate 58,572,861, forward strand.
ACTCCCAGGGCTCCAATGCTGACTCATGCTATGCTCCTTCTCTGGCTATATCACCATGGTTTGTGGCAATCCTGTCTGACCTATATCTCCAAACTGCCACCCACTCTGGCTGCTGCAGTTGTTCCTTGTGTTTGTGTTTGTTTTTCAGGTCCGCACCCTCCACACAGGTCCATGGCAATCATCTTCTTCATTTAGGATTTCCAGTGTGATTTTCTCTCCAATTCTCCCCTGAGAGTGCACTTCCTACATTTTTTAAAGCTGTTTATCCCTCTCCTAGGGTAGTATGTAGTTCCTTATTTGACCATCTTGGGATCTCCCTTAATGAAATTTTTTACCATCATCTTGGTAGTGTAGGATTTTAGCATATGTATTTTGGAGAGAAATAAATATCCATTTAACAGGAGAGGATTAGGCATAAAAGTGCTTCTCCTCTGGAGATTAAGAATGTGAGGGATGCATTCATTTAATGCAGACATTTACATATGAGATGTTCACAGGGGGAATAGTATACTACTCAGTTTATCATCACTGTAAGAAAATAGCTAGAGAAGCCTCCTTTGTAAATAAAAAAAAAAAAAGGTCTCTTTAGCTCATAGTTGTGGAGGCTGAAAATCCAAACAGCATGGTGCAGGCTTTTGCATGACACTCTTTGTGGCTGGGTAACTTCACGTCAAAGTCCTTGCTGATTTTCCAGTTGGCACAGTGCTGGCAAGAAGCTGTGAGTACCTTGCTTGTCTGTTGCCACTGGATTCAAACATGTATATTCTACCCTAATGATCTTGTCCAAACATAATCTCTTTCCAAAAGTCCCATTTTTAAACACTAAAGTCATATCAAATTGTCACCCTCTTAATACGATTAAGAAAAAGATATTAAACTGCAATCTGAGGTTAGAGAAACAAACTATCTTCAAAAAATCACAATCAGGATGTAAATGGCATAAAATTCTTAGAGGCACAATGCCTCTAAGAAATATATGGTTAGTTCATATTTAATACAAGTAGTTAATCAACATAGTGAATAGCATAAAGTGAAGTAAAAAATATGTGTCATGGGGCTGGCGCCGCGGCTCCCTTGGTTATACCTCTGCCTGCAGCACCAGCATCTCATATGGGCACCGGGTTCTAGTCCCAGTTGCTCCTCTTCCAGTCCAGCTCTCTGCTGTGGCCCGGGAAGGCAGTGGAGGATGGCCCAGGTGCTTGGGCCCCTGCACCCACATGGGAGACCGGGAAGAAGCACCTGGATCCTGGCCCCGGCCATGGCAGCCATTTGTGGGGTGAACCAATGGAAGGAAGACATTTCTCTCTGTCTCTCTCTCTCTCTCACTGACTCTGCCAGTCAAATTAAAAAAAAAAATATGTGTCATACTCATATCAAAAAATAGTAAGAATTTAACATTATGTCAAATTGGAAAAGAAATGCATCCATGCATGTTTTGTAAAGGAAATAGCACTAACATCATTATCAGTTTCCTGCCTTTACTATAAAATTACTACTGAGGATATTATAAACAACTACATTAAATATTAATAGCAATATTGAGATTAGAGTATGTATAAGTACCACTTTTTTAAAAAATGATGTACTTATTTATATAAAATTCAGAGTTACAGAAAGAGAGGAAGAGATGGAGAAATTGTCCATCAGATGCTATATTCCCCAGATGGCTGCAATAGCCAGGGTAGGGCCAGGCAGAAGCCAGGAGCCAGGAGCTTAATTGGGTCGCTAAGGTGGATGGCAGGGGTGCAAACAGTTGGGTCATCTTCTGCTGCTTTTCCCAGGTCATTAGCAGGGAGCTGGATCAGAAGTGGGGCAGCCAGAACACAAACCAGTGCCCGTATGGGAAGCCAGCATTGAAGGTGGTGGCTTTATCTGCTATGCCACAATGCTGGCTCCAAGAATCTTTTTTTTTTTTGTATTTAAAAGCAAGTTTTATTTAAGTCAGAGACCTCCAGCCATGGGGGCCTGGAGGGGGAGGCTCTAAGAGAGGAAAAACACAAAGGGGCTGATGATACACTGGGGTTTCTAAGCACAATTTTGGGAAAGACACTGTCGATCAGTACAAAGCAGGGACAAACCCATCAAAAGACCTGATGTTCAATCTTTTTACCCTGTTTGGCTTACTCATGATGAAACAAAAGAGCCTTCATAAGGGTGGGATATTTAATTTGTTTTCCAGTAAACTGGGAGATCAGAAGGATGGAATCACCACTCCCTCGCTATTCTCACGATAAACTTGGACATTTCTAAGAAATGGGGCAGGCATTTTTGACATTGCTAAGGATAACTTTCGAGGAAAGCAAGCATTTTGCACCCTAAATTTTTACTGGGACAAAACTATCTATAAACCTGTATAACCTGTCACAGTCCCTCCCCCAGAAGAATGGGCCCTAACTTCAGTTAGGGGTATGGGACAATGACCACTCTGGCTTCTTCAAGCTGAGTAAGGAAAGGTAGTCAAGACATGGTTCCAGTCAAGACAGGAGATGGCCTCTCGAGGGGAACACAGTGCCAGACTGCAGAAACTGCTTTCATCTGAGGTTTCATGTGCATAGCCATCTAGAATTTCACTATGTCACGTCTGAAGAAAATGAATCTAATAAGCAGATTAAATACACAGGGTCTAACACAAAGGTCAGTCATTATTAGAGGACCTAAGAAAGGTTCTATTAAAACCACAAGAAAGAAATAGAAACTGACAGCAGGGCCCTTATATGAATCAGGTGGGGTTTAAGGCCTGGCAAGACCTACCTATCTCTTCACATGGGGTGCCTCAAGAGACACTAGAGAGGTATGAACCTCTTTAGGGAAGACACCCAGTTGATTTTCATTACCTAGCAGGCCTAGGAGGAAAGTTGTCATGAAGAGAGGGCAGGTGGCATATTTAAAGGAAATTTACAGTTCTGCTTTTAATGTTGCTGACACAAATTGGCTATCCCCCAACAGCACTGGCTACTCTGGAAGCTGGGCTGAGTGAAGAACTTTTTTCAGCTCAAAGCCAATAGGGCCTTTGATCCTGACCCAGGAGTGCTTCAACCCCCAGTGATTCAGCTGTTGGCTGGCAGAGCTGCCAGGCTCTTCATAAGCTGACTTCTGTGTCCATCTGGAGCCCTGGCTTTCCACATAAAAAAAACAATGCCATCTGAGGTGGAATGGCCTGTTGGGTATCCTTGAAGGCAGATAACTATGTATGTAAAGCAATGATTAATTGGCCTGCCACCTATCTGTACATTCCTCCTAGTGCCTGGCTTGCTCCTCTTCCTCCTGGTCTCTGTTAAAGTAGATCAGAGGAAACCTTTAAGAGGATGCAAGTAAAAGGGGGTGCTCAGTCCCATCTATAATCTTGAGTGGCCTACGCTGTAAATCTATAGTTGCAGGTGTGTTCTGATAGTTTTTCTGTGCTCATGACAGTGCCCATGAGGAAATCTATGTTCTCACTTTAAGATCAAACATATTGGGGCTGGTGCTATAGCGCAGCGGGTTAAAGCCCTGGTCTGAAGCACCAGCATTCCATATGGGTGCCAGTTCTAGTTCCGGCTGCTCCTCTTCCCATCCAGCTCTCTGCTATGGCCTGGGAAAGCAGTAGAAGATGGTCCAAGGACTTGGGCCCCTGCACTCACGTGGGAGACCTGGAAGAAGCTCCTGTCTCCTGACTTCAGATAAGCTCATCTCCAGCCATTGTGGCCATCTGGGGAGTGAACCAGCAGACGAAAGACTTCTCTCTCTGTCTCTACCAATCTCTGCAACTCTGTCTTTCCAATAAATAAAACAAATCTTTAAAAAGAAAAGATCAAACACACACCAAAATGTTATGGATGAAACAGTGGTAGAGAAAAGATTAGCTTGGTTCTGTGTCTCAAATGGAAGAAGAATTTCCAAGCAGAAAAGGCAAAGAGAAAAGTAAGATGTAATTGAGGCCAGCGCCGTGGGTCAATAGGCTAATCCTCCACCTGCGGCACCGGCACACCAGGTTCTAGTCCCGGTTGGGGCGCCGGATTCTGTCCTGGTTGCCCCTCTTCCAAGCCAGCTCTCTGATATGGCCCGGGAGTGCAGTGGAGGATGGCCCAAGTGCTTGGGCCCTGACCCCATGGGAGACCAGGAGAAGCACCTGGTTCCTGCCTTCAGATAAGCGTGGTGCGCCGGCCACAGCTCGCCGGCCGCGGCGGCCATTGGAGGGTGAACCAACGGCAAAGGAAGACCTTTCTCTCTGTGTCTCTCTCTCACTGTCCACTCTGCCTGTCAAAAAATTTAAAAAAAGGAAAAGAAAAAAAAAAGATGTAATTGAAAGCAAGATTTATTTAAGCCAGAGACCTCCAACCAGAGTGACCTGGAATGGGACTCTAAGGAAGGAAAAAGCCTCCAAGAATCATTTTTAATTCATAAAAACAACTACCTGATCCCATGAATGGAAGAAAAACATCATACCTGTATCTTTTCTACAAAAAGTAGAAAAAAAAAAAGTCTTCATTTATGTGTTCAGATCAGTGAAAGGCTCTGGACAGACCTGATGGTGAAAAAGCATTGACTGCTAAAACTGAGACAGATTTACACACTTGACCTACAGTTTGATCTTGTGGTATTTGATCCTGAGACCATCATTCTCAAATTTTTGGACAGATTCTATTTAGCAAGGAAATTGTGAGGTCAAAGATCTTAGGACTCATAATGATACTGATTAAACTCTGCTTTGATCTGAAATCCCTACAAAACCAGCTTCACCTTCCTAATTCATTCATTCTGCGAGGATCCCATCCCTATTTTTTCTGATGTTTTCCCTCTTGTTTCCAGTGTCTAATCTACTCCCATGTGCCCTCAGTTTGTTTTTCTACTCTCCACCCATTCCCATATTATCCCAAAATATGAAAATAATCTTTCTGTCAAGAGCTGGTAAAAGCAACACTTGTTGTTTACTCGGAATACTTAAAAATGTACTTTAGCATAGTAAGTTGAATTTAACTTCTTTTTACGATGTCAAGAGTTTTGCTTGTGGAAAAGTAGGCATTACTTTAGAAATTTACCTCAAAATCAAGGTTTTTGAGGAAATGCTACAGACTTTACCATTAAATGTGGGAAGTCCTTCAGAAATTCAACTGTGAACAACTCCTGATGAATATTTCTCAGCCTGCTCTAAAAACAATTGTAGCAACTCATTTTCTCTCTGACAGTGATACTAGAAAGATATTGTAGAATACCTTGAATGTGAAGAATTCATGAGTTTTATTAATAAACAGACAGAATAGTTTATTAATAAACAGACAGAACAGCACTTAGAATAAGAAGAGCAAGTGCTCCTCAATAGCAACAACAATATTTTTGTTACTCATCCTTTACACTTCTTCCTGGGTAGACCTACATTTTGTGAGCTTTCAAGTCTATAAAATGTATAGGATCAGTGTTAAGAATACAAAATTATAAAATAAAATTAGTTACATGACCTTGGATGGATCAGTCCAAGTGAGAGAGCTTAGAGATAAATTTTGGTACTATCCAGAATAAATTCATGCCAGCATCATAAGAAGAATGTGAGCAATTTCTTTCAGACTACACAGAAAAACTGCTAATTTTTTCTTAGATTTTCTCTTTTGAAAAATTCCTGTAAAGTCAGTAAACTAAAAATATTCCTTATAGGATTTCAATAGAAATCCTCTGATTAAGTGTTTGAATCTGAATTTTTAAGGTGAAAGTATTTACTCAATAAGTGTCTTAGTTTTATACATATCATTGTTCTTACTCTTAATTCCATTACACTTTAATAAAATTTATTACACAAATCAATAAAAACAAGAATACATTTCATTTTCATATCACTTTTATTATTAGTTATGTGTAAACAATTCTCATTATTATTTTTATTGCAGACTGTCTTATACTTTGCTTCCCTTTCTTGAAATATACTACAACCAATTTATTTGTCCTGTTTCCTGACATGTGAACTCTTACTTTTTATAAACATAAGACTTCCAGAGTGATTATTTGCTTTTACTACATAATATAGCCTGGGAGATAAATATAGAAATATCTACATTCTTTGCATGAATATTATCAACCCCTGGCAAAGGCTTTTTCTCAGTTGGAACTGAATTGAATTAATCTCGTTGTCTGTATTTCCACATTTCATTCAAAAATGCTCTGAAGAGATTTAGGAAGTTGTGTTTTTTTTTTTTTTCCACGTTTCATCTTTCTATTGACAAATACTAGTTTTACATTTTCCTCTTATTCATCCCAGACATTTCTCAAAAGTTAGTGTTAAAGTTCTCAGAGTTGTAAACATAAGTAGTCCCTCATGTTACCAAGGAAATCTGTTACGCTCATTATCAGAATGTTATTAAATCCTTTTGAAATTACAGTGTTTAATACAGCAAGAACAATTAAGAGTCTATAACATATATTTCTTGTGAATATGACTTGAAAGCTTCATACGATTAGAGTTATATAAAAATCATAATAACAACCATGTTTGTATAATCTCCTGGCAGTAAAAATTATTCCTGAGTCTATTACCTTAATAATTCAAAGTTGAACTCTTCCAAAAATTTCTTTTAAGATGTATCTTATATTTTAGAAATTCCTGAGCAATATCACCAGCTATAAATAATTACCAATATTTGGTAAAGGTTAAATGACTTTTTTGATAAATAGCAAATTTCCCTTATTCTTATTTCAATGTCATTTAATTAAATTTAAGTAGAATAATTAAGCGTTATTTATTTTACTAGATTATGTGATGGTAAATCCTTATAAGACAGATTCTCTAATATTGGAAGGATCACTATATTTTGAAAATACCACATTTGAGGCCGGCGCCTTGGCTCAATAGGCTAATCCTCCGCCTGTACCACTGGCACACTGGGTTCTAGTCCCAGTCGGGGCACCAGATTCTGTCCTGGTTGCCCCTCTTCCAGGCCAGCTCTCTGCTATGGCCCAGGAGTGCAGTGGAGGATGACCCAAGTGCTTGGGCCCTGCACCCGCATGGGAGACCAGGAGAAGCACTTGGCTCCTGGCTTCGGAACAGCGCCGTGCGCCGGCCACAGCTCGCCGGCCGCGGCGGCCATTGGAGGGTGAACCAACTGCAAAGGAAGACCTTTCTCTATGTGTCTCTCTCTCACTGTCCACTCTGCCTGTAAAAAAAAAAAAATACCACATTTGAATAAAAGTAAAATAGAATTTACATAATGTTTTATTAAAATATGAAAAGTATACATCTTTATATCTTTTGTGATTTGTTGCAGAATACTTTAGAATATTGAACTTTATGAACATAATACACCTTCCATCAACATTTGAGACAAGGGATGTAAACAATCATTGAATCTCAAAATGTCAAATTCACTCCTACAGATTACCTTTTATGTTCTCAATTAGTTATCACAGATCATGAAAAATATATGGTGTTTGTCTGTTGAGGGACTGGCTTATTTCACTAAGTATAATTTCCAGTTGCAACTATTTTGTTGCAATGACAGGAGTTCATTTGTTTTACTGCTGTGTATTATTCCTGTATATACACCATAATTTCTTTATTCAGCTTTTTTTTTTTTTTTTTTGACAGGCAGAGTGGATAGTGAGAGAGAGAGACACAGGGAGAAAGGTCTTCCTTTTTTGCCATTGGCCGGCCACATCCCGCTGATCCGAAGGCAGGAGCCAGGTGCTTCTCCTGGTCTCCCATGCGGGTGCAGGGCCCAAGCACTTGGGCCATCCTCCACTGCACTCCCAGGCCATAGCAGAGAGCTGGCCTGGAAGAGGGGCATCCGGGACAGAATCCGGCTCCCTGACCGGGACTAGAACCCAGTGTGCCAGCCCCGCAAGGCAGAGGATTAGCCTGTTGATCCATGGCGCCGGCCTTCAGTCTTCAAATGATGGACATCTAGGTTGATTTCGTATGTTAGCTATTGTGACTTGAGTTGCAATAAGCATAGGGGTATAGATTACTCTTTCATATGTTGATTTCATTTTCTTTATATAAATTCTCATGAATGGGATGGCTGGGTTATATGTTAGGTCTATAGTCAGACTTCTGAGGTATCTCAGAAATGGAGATACTGTTTTCCACAGTGGCTACACCAGTTTACATTCCCAAACTGAAAATAGATATTTGCAAAAATTAAGCATGTAAATAGGAGAAGGAGGAGGAAGAAGGGTGGGAGCATAAGTGGGATGGATGGTACGGTAAGAAGTATCACTAAGTTCCTGTATCTGTATATAGGAAACACATGAAATTTGTATATCTCACACAAAATTTTAAAAAGATTAAAAATTTTAAAAATCATGAACTCTAAAAATTGTACTGATGATTCAAATACAGCAATGTGACACAATTTTCTAAGTTTCTGAATTAAACGACTAATGTTATAATTTGTATTAAAACAAATTTTGGAGATACTTATATATACATACATATGTATATCCCCCACTAATTTGATTGTGTATGTTTATAACATATCTTTCCAATTCAAGCAGATTTTTAAAGTAGGATTTTTTTCTCAATTTCTAAAAATATACCATTATATGAAATATTTATCCATAAATGTAGTAGAATAACAAATTGATAATTTTATATTATAAAAGCAAACAAATTCCTCCAAATAACTTGTGAAATTATATTTAGTTCACTTTCATTTAATTCACTCTCATTTTACATTTAAAGGGTTTCATAACATGCAAACATCTGAAATACAAAAGATTTTTTCAGAGGCTCTTGCTGTGGCATAGCAGATAAAATCAATGCCTTGGATGCAAGTATCCCCTATGGATGCCAATTCTTGTCCAAGCCACTTTAGATCCAGCTCTCTGCCAAAAGCAGTAGGAGATGGCCCAAGGGTTTGTTCCCCTGCCACCCACGTGGGAGACCCAGATGAAGCTCCTGGGTCCTGGCTTTGGCTTGACTCAGCCCTGGCATTGCAGCCATCTGGAGAATGAACCAACAGATGGAAGATGTCTCTCTCTCCTTCCCCCCTTTCTCTCTCTCTCCCTCTCTCTGTGTAACTCTGATTCTCAAATAAATAAATAAATCTTTTTAAAAAAATTTTTTTTCAGAGGGGAGGAAAGATGGTTTAATAGCAACAGGGAGGTCTGCTCTAGGCTCTGTGAATTTGGCAGAAAAAAAAAAATTGGAGTAGTTACACTCTCAGGGAAAAATTGCAGGGAAAATTGCAGTGGGAGGTCTTACAAAAGCAGTAGAAACAATCTGGATCTGAGTGGAAGATGCAGGTGTGAGGCCGGTGCTGTGGCTCAATAGGCTAATCCTCTGCCTTGCGGCGCTGGCACACCGGGTTCTAGTCCCGGTCAGGGAGCCGGATTCTGTCCCGGATGCCCCTCTTCCAGGCCAGCTCTCTGCTATGGCCCGGAAGTGCAGTGGAGATGGCCCAAGTGCTTGGGCCCTGCACCCGCATGGGAGACCAGGAGAAGCACCTGGCTCCTGCCTTCGGATCAGCGTGGTGCGCCGGCCGCGGTGGCCATTGGAGGGTGAACCAACGGCAAAGGAAGACCTTTCTCCCTGTGTCTCTCTCTCTCACTATCCACTCTGCCTGTCAAAAAAAAAAAAAAAAAAAAAGGTGCAGGTTCGCAGCAATAAGCATGGAGCACCAACACAACAAAGAACACAGCAGCCCATAAGGCTAGCAAGGTGAGGTCATACTGCACCAGCCTGCTCCACTGTTGATATAGCTGGAGGGAAAGCCTAATAGACTGCACCGTGTTTGTGTCCAGCCCAGAACCCTCAGTTGAATCGAGTGACTGCTCATAGAGGCAGGGCAAAAAAAGCAGTACGTCTCTCTCCACTTCTTCCCCCTCTACTCCAGCACCCTGCAGCTAGATGTGAGAAGGCAGGCACCATTTTGGATATAAACAGTAGCATCTGCTCCAGCTCTTCTGAGCACAGAAAGCAGGTAGAGGGGACTGTATGCAACCAGAGCAGTGTGAGACAACTGGTGGGGTCTGCTCCCACCTCGTCATTGGGGCAACAACAGCACCTACCTTGCAATGGGCGGGGAGAGTTAGTCAGTTCAAAGAATGAAATTGCCATCCACAGGAACTCTAGTACCCATCCAGCACAACTGTGAATGGAGCAGGGCTTCAGCCAGCAGGTATAGTGCACACTTGTGAACACAGTTTTTACTGGGGGGAAAAATCTGCATTCCCCACAGACTCTGAGTCTAGCAGGGGGAACCAAACTTGATCTGAACAGGTAAATCACACATGGTTAGTGGCTCTGGGAACCCCTCAATCTCTCTGTGGATAGGACAGGCTAGTGGGGCAGAGTGGACTTTCTTGCACCACTTGACTCTGGGAGTCCTGGGTGCCAAGACAGTGAAAACACTGTGACTGCATGAGAGGACAGGGTGTAGATGGGATTCGGGACAAGCTCTGGGTACAGAGCCACACTCTCAGAACTCCTTGGTTGCCAGGACAGCTCATTGCAGCTGCAACCATGCTCACAGGGAGGGCTGTGGAGACTAGCGTGGAAGAGTATTGAACACACTAGGGACTAACACCCACGCATCACTCAGCTTGAAGAAGAGGAGTGATGGAGTGATGACACCAACAGATGTTACCATCTCCACCCTTCTATTAATAAGAGTAGATCTACCATCTCCAACTTGGGTGCTACTCTGGATTTTCACTCCACCCTGAAGCATGGACCAGAGCTCTTGGACACACCCATCACACGCCTCTCAGTATTCACTGAAAGCAGAGGTATTCTACTAAGCCATAGAGACACAGCACAAAGATAAAAGCCATAAAAGGAGAAAAACACCCAACAATTAACTCCACAAATGCCTAAAAACAAAAGCAGAAACTCAGGGCCAGTGCTGTGGCGCAGCAAGTTAAAGCCCTGGACTAAAGAGCCAGCATCCTATATGGGCGTCGGTTCTAATCCCTGATGCTCCTCTTCTTATGCAGCTCTCTGCTGTGGCCTGGGGAAGCAGTAGAAGATGGCCCAAGTCCTTGGGCCCCTGCACCTACGTGGGAGACCCAGAGGAAGACCTGGCTCCTGGCTTTGGATCGGCACAGCTATGGCCATTGAGACCATCTGGGGAGTGAACCAGTGGATGGAAGACCTCTCTCTCTGTCTCTACCTCTCTCTGTAACTCTTTCAAATAAATAAAATAAATCTTTTTTTTTTAAAAAAAGCAGAAATTCAAGAAATAAGAATAAGAAAGACACCATGATCCCTTCCCCAAAGGACTACAATATTTCATTATTAAAATGTAAATACAAAAACATTGATGAAATGCTAGAAATGGAATTTTAAAAATTTAATCATAGGATTACTCAAAAGCAATAAGAAGAAAATCCACAAAATAAAGAAAATCATAAATGACAAGATGAAAATTTTTCCCATGAAATTGAGATTTTGAAGAGAAATCAAAATGAAGTATTAGAAATGAAAAATGCAATAGATCAAATGAAAATTCAGTTGAAAGCCATAACAGCAGGCTCAGCAAGGCAGAAGAGAGAGTATCTGAATTAAAAGATAAATCTCTGGAAATCCTAGAGTCAGAACAAAAAACGCAAGATGAAAATAGAAAACTTAACACCAGTGTTAGAGATTTATGGGATACTATTAAACAACCCAACATATGAGTCTTAGGAGTTCCCAAAGATGTGGAAAGAGAGAGTGGACTAGAAAGCCAATTAAGTGAAATAATTACAGAAAAAATCCCCAATTTGGTGAAAGAAAGGGATGTCCAAGTAGAGGAAGCACATAGAACTCCAAACTGACATGACCAGAAAAGATCGTCACAATGACACATTATAGTAAAACTTTCCATAGTAAATAGTAAAGAAAAGATTATAAAATATGCACAAGAGAAACACCAGATTCATTTCAGAAGATCTCCAATTAGAGTCACAGCAGACTTTTTAACAGAAACCATAAAGGCTATAAGGAAATGTTGAGATATAATCCAAGTCTGTCATACAGAAATCAACAAACAACAGATGCCTGCAAGGATGTGGGGAAAAAGTACTCTAATCCACTGTTGGTGGAAATATAAACTGGTAAAACCACTGTGGAATACAGTTTGAAGATAATTCAGAAATCTGAATATAGACCTACCATATGAACCAGCCATCCCACTCCTGGGAATTTACCCAAGGAAAATTAAATCAGCAAATAGAAGAGTTATCCGCATTCCCATGTTTATTTCAGCTCAATTCACAATAGCTAAGACATGGAATAAATCAAAATGCCAGTCAACTGAAGACTGGATAAAGAAATTATGGGATATGTACTCTACAGAATACCACACAGCAGTAAAAACAAAGGAAATCCTGTCATTTTCAACAAAATGGATGAATCTGGAAAGCATCATACTTAGTGAAATAAGCCAGTCAAAAAGGGAAAAATACCATATGTTCTCCCTGACCTGTGATAACTAATAAAGCTTGATAAAGAAAATCTGTGGAAGTGAAATTGGCACTTTGAGAAGCAATGACTTGAACAACACTTTTCTTGACTGTCAAGGAACAGTTTCTTTTTTTTTTTCTCTTTATACTGTTTACTGAACTCTACTTAACATAGAGTTAATCATACATATATAAAGTCAATTGAAAATAGATTTCAGTAAAAAATAAGAATGGGAATAAACAGTAGAGAAGGAAGTTTGTAACTGTGAAGTTGTGTAGTTCTGCATACATTCCTATGGACTTACTTTTAAGGGTACAGTTTAAAAACTTGCCATGGGATCCCAAATCCCATTAAGCTGGGTGGTAAAAATTCCATCTTAAATGTTAAAATGATTATATAGATAGGAAAGAGACCATATGAATAGCATCAAGTGCCTGGTACTAATACTAGACAGAATTAAAAAGGAGAGAATGTTTCAACATGGGAAGCAGCACACACAACAGACTCATAAGGCCCTGAACAGCATTCTGACCTCAGAATCAGCCTTTAAGGCATTTGGACCTGTCTGAAAAGCCCATGAGAGTATTTTAGGCATGGAAAACCAAGACACTGTGGCAAAAATGCTCTACGTGAAGGATCTCTGTGAGTGAGACCCCAGTGGAAAGAAGTAGCCATCAAAGAAGGATGTACTTTTTTCTGAAGAGGGGAGAGAATTTCCACTTTGCTTATGGCCTTGTCTAAATACTGACAGAGATTGTGGATTCAAAAGGCATCTGTCAGGAACCTTGCGTGATCACTGACATCATATATAAGAGTGTTAATTGTTAACAACAGGATTCACTGTGCACTTACTTCCTATGCAGGACTTCTGTCCTCAATGAATTGTATTATGACAATTAACTGTAAAACTTGTTCTCAAATAGGTTTGTGTGTGTGTGTGTGTGCAAATTGTTGAAACCTTTACTTGGTATGGAGTTGGTCTTCTGTATATAAAGTTAATTGAAAATGAATTTTAGTGGAGAATTGGACTGAGAATGGGAAAGGGAGGAGAAGATGTGGTGGGAGTGGAGTGGGTGGGTGTGTTTTGTTGTAAAAATCATTATATTTCTAAAGCTGTATTTATGAAATTTGTACTTATTAAATAAAAGTTGTCTTTGGCCAAAAAAAAAAAAGAAAAACAGTATTCATCCAAGAATATTATATATTGCAAAACTCTCATTTATGAATGAAGGTTAAATTAAGACCTTGCATAACAAACAGAAATTGAAAGAATTTGTCTCCACTTGTCCAGCCTTATGAAAGATACTTAAGGGAGTGCTACACACAGATATACAGAAAGATAGCCATCATTATGAACAAATGTGAAGCCAGAGAATACTCCAATAAAAGTACAAAAGACATCTATAGTAAACAATAAGAATATTTATGGGAAAATGGCAGGGTCAATTTATTACTTATCAATACTTGTCACTTTGATTGTAAATGGTCTCAACTCCACAGTTAAAGATACAGACTGGTTGAATGGATTAAAAAACAAGACCTGTTCTTTTGCAGCCTATAAGAAACACATGTCACCAACAAAGATACATGCAGACTGAACAGGAAAGGATGGAAAAATATAGTCCATGCTAACAGAAACCAAAAAAGAGCTAGTGTCACCATCCTAGTATTATACAAAATAGTCTTTAACATAAATAGTGCTAAAAGAGATGAAGAAGGGCACCATTTAATGATTAAGGGATCAACTCAACATGAACATATGATTATAATAACTATATGTGCACCTAATTATGGGATGCTTGGTTATTTGAAAGAAATGTTAATGGATCTAAGGGGAGACATAGACTCCAATAAAATAGTAACAGAGAACTTCAACACCCCACTTTCATCAACATGTCCATACTACCAAAAGCAACTTAAAGTCTCAAAGCAAGTCCAATTAAAACACCAGACATTCTTTGCAGATTTAGAAAAAAATGATGCTAGAATTAATATGGAAACCCAAGAGACCCCAAATAGCTAAAGCAATCTTATGCAATAAAAACAAAGCCAGAGGCAGCATAGTACCTGATTTCAATGGCAGCTATAATCAAAACAGCCTGATATTGGCACAAAATCAGACTTATAGACCAAGAGAACAGAATAGAAACTCCATAAATCAAGCTATCCATCTACAGCCAAATTGTATTTGACAAAGGAGCTAAAATCAATCCCTTGAGAAATGACAGTCTATTAAACAATGCTGCTGTGGAAACTGGATCTTCATGTGCAGAAGTATGAAAGCAGATACCCACCTTATACCTTGCACAAAAATCCAGTCAAAATGGATCAAAGACCTAAATCTATGACCTGATACCATCAAATTATTAGAGAACATTACAGAAACTCTGCAAGATATTGACATAGGCAAAGAGTGTTGGTAAAAACCTAGAGTCACAGGGAATGAAAGCCAAAATTGACAAATGAGATTACAAATCTATAAAGAGCTCAAGAGGGGCCGACTCTGTGGCATAGTGGGTAATGCTGCTGCCTACAGTACCTGCATCCAATATAGATGCCGGTTCAAGTTCCAGCTGCTCCACTTCAGATCCAGCTCTCTGCTATGGCCTGGGGAAGCAGTAGAAGATGGCCCAAGTCCTTGGGCCCCTGCACCAGCATGGGAGATCCAGAAGAAGCTCCTGGCTCCTGGCTTCAGGTCAGCTCAGGTCCAGCCAATTGTGGAGTGAACCAGCAGATCGAAGACCTCTCCCTCTTTCTCTGACTTTCAAATAAATAAATAAATAAATAAATAAATTTTAAAAAGAGCTCAAGAAACTCAACAACAAGTAAACAAACAGCCCATTTAAGAAATGAGCAAAGGATTTGAATAAGCATTTTTTAAGATCAGGAATGTAAATGACTAACAGACACTTGAGAAAATACTCAGGATCACTAGCCATCAGGAAAATGCAATCAAAACCACGACTAGATTTCACCTCACTCCAGTTAGAATGGCTCTTATACAGAAATCAATAAATGACAAATGTTAGTGAAAATGTGGATAAAATGTATCCTGGTACACTGTTGGTGGAAATGTAAACTGGTGCAACCACTGTGGAAGACAGTATGGACATAACTCAGAAATCTGAATAAAGACCAACCGTATGATCCAACCATCTCACTTCTGGAAATTTACCCAAACCAAAAGAAACTGTATAAGAAAAGTTATCTGTACCCCCATGTTCATTGTGGCACAATTCACAATATCTGAGATATGAAATCAATCCAGATGACCATCAGCTGATGACTGGATAAAAAATTATGGTATATATACAATATTACTCACTGTAAACAAATGAAATCCTGTTTTTGTTTTTTTTTTCACTTATTAAACTTTTATTTAATGAATACAAATTTCCAAAGTACAGCTTATGGGTTACAATGGCTTCCCCCCTCCCATAACTTCCCTCCCACCCGCAAACCTCCCCTTTCCCGCTCCCTCTCCCCTTCCATTCACATCAAGATTCATTTTCAATTCTCTTTATATACAGAAGATCAGTTTAGTATATATTAGGGAAAGATTTCAACAGGTTCTTTTTTTTTTGACAGGCAGAGTGGATAGTGAGAGAGAGACAGAGACAAAGGTCTTCCTTTGCCATTGGTTCACCCTCCAATGTCCACTGCAGCCGGCACATCACGCTGATCCGAAGCCAGGAGCCAGGTGCTTCTCCTGGTCTCCCATGGGGTGCAGGGCCCAAGCACTTGGGCCATCCTCCACTGCCTTCCCGGGCCATAGCAGAGAGCTGGCCAAGAAGAGGGGCAACCGGGATAGAAGCCGGCACCCCAACTGGGACTAGAACCTGGTGTGCCGGCACCACAAGGCGGAGGATTAGCCTGTTAAGCCACGGCACCAGCTGAAATTCTGTTTTTGCAATAAGATGGTCACAGCTGGACACTGTTATATTTAGTGAAAGAAGCCAGTCCCATAATGATAGATATCATATGTTTTCCCTGATCTGAGGTAACTAATACAGTAACTTAAATGTAATGGATTGGAGTGAAATAGACATCTTGAGAAGCAATGATTTTTTAGAGCACTTGTGTCTTTCATTGAAGAACAGGTTTTTGCTTTGTTTTCTGTGTATACTATTTGTTAAATTCTTTTAATTAGAGCAAAATTAACTATATGATCATTAAGTTTACTGAAAAAAGATCATTGTAAAAACTAAGAGTGAGAATCTGAGAGGGAGGGGAAGGAAGGATTGGAGCATGGGTGGAAGGGAGGGTAGGGGGAAAGCGCTGCTATGTCCCTATAACGGCATAAAGGAAATATACAAAACATGTATGACTTAAATAAAATATATTAAAAAGTAAATAAATGAATAAAATTAAAAGCTAAAAAAATTAAAATAAAAACAGAAAAGAGGGAGGAGAAAGAGGAGATCATGGACAGGAGGGAGGGTAGGTTGGTTAGTATCACTATGCTCCTAAATATATACATATGAAATGCAAGAAATTTGGAAAGATTCTTCAATTATAGGATCATCAGTGACTTTCAAAAAGGAATCATATCATGTTATTTACTATTATATGTGATTATATATTTATATAAAATGAATATAATATTTCTATAATTCATATTTATATAATATGCTTGTTTATTCTTCCTTTCTTGTTTGTATGAATTTCATTTATTTTTCTTGTCTGACTGGTGTCATTAGCATCTGTAGGATTGTGCTATATAGTAGTGGTGAGAATTCACATTCTTGCTTTATACCCACTATTAAATAAATAAAATTGTTTTCTCCTCTTACTTTGATATTAGCTATATTCTTTTCATAAATAAACTTTATTATGTTGAAGACATTTCTTTCTATACCTATTTTATTGAGAGCTTTTTTTTTTTTATCATGAAACAATGTTGAAGTTTTTCAAATGAGTCTTCTGCACCTGTTGAGACAATCGAGTCGTTTTATCCTTCTATTGATTTGGTGTATCACATGGATAGTTTTGTACATTGTTAAGCAACCTTGTTTTCCCGAGCTAAATCTCACTTGGTCATGGTGTATAGTCTTTTTGACATGTTTTGAATTAAGTTTGCTGGTATTTTATGGAGGATGTTTACAGCTATCTTTTTGTAAAAATTATTTATTTATTTATTTATTTATTTATTTATTCATTCATTCATTCATTCACCCATTTATTTATTTGAGAGGTAGAGCTGAGAGAGAAGAGACAGAAATTTTCCATCAGCTGTTCCATTTCCACATTGGCTGGAGTGTGCCAGGACAAAGCCTGAAGCAAAGGATTTCACCAAGTCCTATCATCTGGGTGGCAGGAACCCAAGCACTTTGTCGACCATTCTCTGCCTTCCCAGGTGCATTAGCAGGAAGCTGTATCAGAAGTTAGGACCTGGGGCTGGAGCTTGCACGCCAATATGTGATATAGGAGTCCTCGACAATGGCTTATTCACTGCATCACAAAGCTCACCCTCTACATTTATCTTTGTTAGAAATATTGTACCATAGTTTTCTTTCCTTGAAGTGGCTTTGGTTTATTATCAAGGTGATGCTGGCCTTACATAGTAAGTTTGGAAGTATTCCTTATCCTTACAATTTTGAGAAAATTTGAAAGGGATTGATATTATTTGTTCTTTCACTGTTTGATATAATTAAGTTGTGAAGCCATTTGGTCCTTGGTTTCTCTTTGATGGGATGTTTCAATTACCACTCCAAATTCTCTGTAATCACTGTGTTTAGGCTTTCTATTTATTCTTAACTCAATCTTGATGGGTTTTGTGTTTCTAGAAGTTTACCAATTCCTTATGGTTATGCATTTGGTTAGCATATAATTTTGTACAGTATAGCATATAATTGATTAAAGTATAATTTTGTATAGATTATTTAAATCTCTACTTGCTGATGACATTATCTATATGCAGTAAAACCTGAAGACTTAACTAAAAAGCTGTTATAAATAAATAAAATAAATGAATTCAGTAAAGCTGCCAAATTCTAAATCAACAATATATTACTGTTCTTAAACTTTAGTCTTTAATTTCAACCTAAAATTTTGTGCAGACAAAATTAGCCCTAGTAAAAGAGCTATCAAATTCAAATATTGGTCTTTAAACTAGCATATTATTTAGCATCTTTGACATTTCTTAAGTCTGGGCTTTTTAATTAAGTTTAAAAATATAAACATAAAACATGAGTTGAAATCATTTCAGACTATTGTTCATTTGTTCTTGACCCAGTTACGACAGTGCAAAGCAGAAACAGAAATCTGATTAAACAGACAAAGGCCTTTTGCAGCTGATAGAAAGCAGCTGAGACAAATTCACAAAAGAGCACTTCTTCCTGATTCATATTTTACCATTCCAGGGAAGCTGAGCCAAGTCTAGCAGTATTCAATTATCCAGTGCAGTGATTGCAATAACTCTAAAGGCCTCAGTGATGATTAGATAATGTGTGGAAGAAACTTTGTTACTCACTGGCCCCACTAGGAATGGCATAGAATGGAGAGCAAGAACCCTGACAGCCTATGCCATAGTTTCTGAACAGCTTACTGGTTCAGAGAAAAATATATGCCTTTGGATTGAGCCGCATGTACTTTTTATTTTCTCTTTGTATCTACAATTTCACGGGGATATGCCAAAGACAAGAATAAGGAGCACTAAATGGACTCCAGGGTTTTTTGTTTGTTTTTAAAACCTTACAGAAACTGTAAAGTTAACAATTACAGTTTATGTTGACTTTTACTAAAGTAAATTTTGTTTTTTATTTCATAAACATATAAGCAAAACATGCAGAAATACAGAGTAAACTATAAAATCTAGCTTTGCTCCAATGACATAAATTGTTTATCATCTTTAATTTGGGGAATATTTCTTTTTTAAATTCAATTAATCAGTTTGAAAGGGAGGCAGAAAGAGAAAGAGGGAGAGCAGTGGTGGTGGTGGGGAGACAGAGAGAGAGCGAGAGCACTTTCATTGGCTGGTTCAATCCCCATATTCTTGCAATACTCAGAGCTAGTCCAGGCAAAAGCCATGAGCCAAGAACTCTTTTTGGGTCTCCTAAGGTGACAGAGACCTGAGTACTCAGGCCTTCATCCATTGCATTCTCAGGTGCATTAGCAGGAAACTAGATTGGATGCAGAGTAGCCAGGATTCAAAACACTCCAATATGGGATGTGGCTATCCTAAACAGCAGCTTAACTCACTGTTCCACAATCACTGCCCTTAAAGAATCATCGTTAAGAACGGAAACCCTGTGCACAGCTTAGTTTGCAGAGACTGAGACAGAGACAAGGAGAGAGACTGGCTGGTGTTCCGGCAGGCTAAGAGGCTGAAAACTTGGGGCGTGGGGACAGAACCCCAAACCTTTGCGGGTAGCTGGGGAGGCCCGCGAGCTCTAGAGCAGGGCCTAGGGCAGTGAGTTAGGTGTCGGGGTGGGAGGCACACACGCACAGTGCTGCGCAGCCCAAGACAGTGAGTTGCGGACAGGGCTGAGCTCAGGTGCCCAGATAGAAAAATAAAAAGAATCATCGTTAAAATCAGACATCTTTAGAAACGGTAGAGCAAAAGGAGAGCCATATTTTGAGAGTATTGAAGATGTGACTGTTAGGTTGAAACATCAGCATAGACCATACTCCTACTGTTCTGATAAGAAGACCAAAAAAAAAAAATATATATATTGTTAGTGCTACACATAGAAATAGGGATTGATTCAAGAGAAAAGATTGATATTAAAAATGATTATTTTCTTCTGTAATAATGTTGTGGCTTAATTCCTATCATATGCTCATATCTTAATTTAATTTCTACTCAATAAAAGCAATCTTTATTAATTAATTTGTATGGATAAATTAATGATGTGCTACATTATTTCTCATAAGAGTATATCCATTTTAAGATAAGAAAACAGCATTTGACAGAATGACAACTAAAATAATTACAAAATTTCAGAATGTTCCAACAGGGAATAACTTTAGATGGAGAACATTCTAGCTCATGTCAAGTTTCCCTGTGCAGACTTTTGTGCATGTGGCCTTAGTTTAAGAATATCTCATAACTCAGCAAAGAATAGTGGCTGAAAATTTCTGACAAACTGGTCAGCAACATTTAATGCCATGTACTAGGGTTCATTTTATAACCAGCACTTCATGATTTCTTCATTACTAAGAATAACTACACCATGGTAAAAACAATGGAGAAACCACAGAAATTAATTCTGTTTAATACACAATTCATTAAATATTCCATCCTGCATGCTGTCTTTCTCCCTAGTTATCCTGATCAATATTCTCAACTGAAAATTGAATTATAATGAAGTCAACAAAGGGTTGATTCCACTGAGTGTCAGGTGGAGCTTGTATATGTATATTACATATACATATATAAGTTGATATTATATATACCTATAATATATACATATATTCTATATATGTATAATTGCATGTCTTTTCTGAAAATACATTTACAGATGATGAACTCTTTCACATCACTTATGTCAGTGTTTCTCAATATCAGTGTCTGTTAGGATCACTTAGAAGGCTTTATGGGGACCAGCACTGTGGCATAGTGGGTAAGGTAGCTGCCTGCAGTGCTGGCATCTCGTATTGGCACTGGTTCCAGTCCTGGCTTCACCACTTCTGATACAGCTCTCTGCTTTGGCCTGGGAAAGCAGAAGATGGCCCTGCAGTTGCTTGGGAGACCCAGAAGAAGCTCTTGGCTCCTGGGTTCTACTCAGTGCCACTACAGTTGTTGCAGCCATCTGGGGAGTGAACGGTGGATGAGAGAACTCTCTCTCTCTGCCCCCCTCCACTGTCTTATACACACACACACAGACACACACACTGCCTCTCCTCCTCTCTCTGTATAATTCTGACTTTAAAATAAATAAATGAATCTTTTAAAAAATAACTTTTCTATCATGGAAATGTCAAATTCTCATATGTGGTTTTGGTGAGGATACAAAATTACTATCAAATATCTAAAAATTGAGCACCTTTTAAATTGTGTTTGGATTGTATTCATTATAGGAACGTCCACATAGATTTTTAAGTGTTGCACGATACTTATGAAGCACTAAGTTAATTTACATCAAATGCTTGGTTTACATACATGCCCATTAGAGATTAATAGGTATTCAAAAAACCTGCCCCACCCCCTGACTTTCCACTTTATTACAATTTTACCTAGATATGTCTATTCTGATGAATATGTCTGAAAAAAGAGAAACGTCGTACTCCAAGTCACAGATGGCATACTGGGTTACAGGAAACTGCAGTTGTTTAGGAAGTATTTTATTTAACATTCAGTTTTCTTGCTTCTACAAAATCTATGCAATTTTTGTTTGTTTTAATTTTGCTTCACAGTTGAGTATCATTGTATTATTCTTTAAGGGTTCAGTTTGTTCTCACTGCTCATCTGTATCATGCTCAACTACTTCCCATAACTAGATAAATCTCAAAACAGGTGTTTTAAAATGCTGCTATTTACCATTTGGTTCATAAAGAGAGAATAATACAAACAGTCATTTTCCTCTGTTTTGGCTCTGCACCAGTGAGAAAGGGCCATAACAGAAGCAATCACTCAGAGAGAAAGTACCCTGTACTCTCTCTTCTGGGAAAGCTTTAGGGCACTTGAAAGATGATGCGTTTGTTGGACTGGAATTATGAAAAGCAAAAAAAAAAAAATAGAATCCAGATGTCATGAAAATAGAGAATAAAGAACAGGTGGATATACATATATGAGTCTATATAGGTAATATTCAAATACATATGTTCAGGTGACCCCATTTTGAGGGGACTGTTACATCTTATGCCTTTTTATATCAGTTAATAAAATAAGGCACAGACTTCAAGGTCATCTAATAGGATACATCCCAAGGTTTACAGAAAATATTATTCAAAGATAACTTTTTTTTGTTGCCCCAAAATTTTGAAAGAATGCACACAAGGAGTCTTTAAAATGATCATGATAAATGCAAAATATGAAAAACTAGGACTAGATGTCAAATATTTGCATTAAATTAAATAATTTTAATTCAATTTTCTAATGGACTTTCACAAGTGCCTTCATTTGTCCCCTATACCCTGTTATGTGACCTGATCTCATCCTTTCTCGTTTTTCATAATCTTTCCCTTTGCCTTCTCATATTCACGAGTTTTCACACTCAATCTATTTTCTACTCACACTCTTCACTCTTTTTTTGTAAGCTCTTGCACTTCTTCACATGTTTAGTCTTCATTAATTTGCTAAAAGCGTCTGGTGAGTACATTTATGTCTCCATCTTTTGGTTATTTTTACACAATTATGTTTCATCTAAGAAGGAGTCTTCATCTTTATAGACTAAAAGGTAGTATTTGGTCCACTTGCTGATTTTCTCTCTTTGATACATTGAATCGATACTATTCTCTTCATTTTTTTTACTCCAGCACTAGTTAATCTTTTTTTTTTTTTTTAAAAAGATGTATTTCTTTATTTGAAAGGCAGAGTTACAGAGAGGCAGAGGCAGAGACAAAGAGAGGTTTTCCATCTACTGCTTCACTCCTGTAATGGCCTAATCATCAGAACTGGGCCAATCTGAAGCCAATATCCATGAGTTTCTCCCAGGACTTCCATGTGGTGCAGGGGCCCAAGGACTTGGGTCATCTTCAACTGCTTTCCCAGGCTGTGGCAGAGAGCAGGATTGGAAGATGCAGGCAGTGGCTATACCCACTACACTACAGTGATGGGCCCTTTATCGATTTCTTTTGAAGATCTCATCTCTTTCTTATGGCCTCAAGATAGCATTCTACATGGCCTTGGAATTATCCTTAGAGATGTCTTTGAAATAGTTTCCAGACATAATTGTTAGTTCACCAAGAAATACTGTTGGCTCTGTCTTCCAATATCTGTAAATGGGATCATTCCCACTGCTCTAATATTAACTTTTCCCACACAAGTTTGCGCTATAAGCACATAATTAGTCTTTCTGTTTCCACTTGTATGCACTGAAACCTTGTAGGGGAAAGGGACATGTGAGGGCCTTAATTTTCAATTTTACTGTGCAAAAAAAACCAGAATTGCTGCATTCCATAGTCACAAGACTGCAGAAGACAATACATAACTTTAAAATGTCCCATAAATCATAAGATTGTTAAAACAACAGGGATTCTCAGAACGTTAAATATTTCATCAAGAAGGTCATGCATACAAAACCAGTTCTATGTCAGGCCAAAGTCAGGAGACCAGAACTTCGTCCTGGTCTTGGGTCAACTGTAGCTGTCTTCCCATACTCTTCTGAGGGAAGCTGAAAAGAAGCAGAAGAGCAGGAACTGAACCAGTACTCCATATGAGATGCTGGCATCAGAAGCTTAAAACACTGGACCATGATGCTAGCCATAGATCTCACTTTCTGACCACAAATTATAGACTCAGGCTAGTTACACAATATCTTTGTAGTTGCTATATCTCATTGTCTCAACTTAATTTTAATACACAGTTCTGGTATTTAACAGGAGAGATGAAGACTTTCAAAACATTGGATGTTGTTGTCTGTATAATGTACAGTATTTAGAAAGAAATAGATAATCATAAAACTTAGCTCAGCTAAATAGTTTTTTAAATCTTTTTCTTATTTTTATTTATTTGAAAAGTGGAGAGCCCAAGGCGAAGAGACATCTTCCACCCACTAGTTATTATAATCTTGTAAAACTAGATGTAGTTTTGTTTTATCTGACATTCCATTCATCATGTTCTAGATTCCATATATAAGACTAATTCTGTATAAGAAAAAGCATTTTTTAAATTAGTGATTGAGTCCATTTTATCCTCAAAATAAAATTTCAACAGGTGTCAAACTTTTAGAGAATGAAATTTAAAAATGCCAGTACTATTCTCTAGAGTGTTTTAAAATAATTGTATAATATAATAAAATATCTTTATTGATTTCACTAATTCTTAAGGAATATAATTGGTGAACTATTTAGTTAGTTAATACTGATTCTGCAATGTGATAAATGAAACACTCTTAGAAAGTATGATACTGGATGAAACAAAAGATTGTTCAGTAAGGATTGTTGAAGATGATCTTTCTTTAGAAATGTAATTGCCTTTTGCTCTTATAGAATTTGCTGAATAAAATGAGATTCTAGCTCTTATGAGTAAAGTGTTAAATATCAAGTCAATTAACCAAAATCTCAAAAATATTTATCTACAGGAGCAAGCACAGTGGCATAGTGGGTAAAGCCGTTGCCTGCAGTGAAAGCAACCCATATGGGCACCAGTTCGAGTCCCAGCTGTTCCACTTCTGATCCAGCTCTCTGCTACGGGCGAGGAAAGCAGTAGAAGATGGCTCAAGTCTTTGGGCTCCTACATCCACTCAGGAGACCCAGACCAAGCTCTTGGCTCCTGCCTTTAAATCAACACTGCTCAGGCCTTAAAGCAATCTGGGTTGTGAACCAGTGGATGGAAGACCTCTCTTTTTCTCTCTCTGCTTCTCCTCTCTGTAACACTGCCTTTCAAATATATATATATATATATATATATATATATATATATATATAAATATATAATATACATATATTTATATATATTTATATATATAAATATAAACTACACACACACACACATACTTATCTGTCGTTAAGACTTTCTGCTAGGCACAACACAATCTGTTGACAATATGTTTTCTAAAGGAAATCCTAGGCTAAAATTTTTTTAAATTATTTCTGTGAACTCCGAAAAACCCATATGTCATAAATCACACACACAACATGCCCAGGCACATGTAGTTGCATTGAAACCTCTATATTTAAAGAATGAAATTTGTAGATATTTAGGACACGGTTGTGTTTAGATCCTATTCTCTTAATTTCTTTCTTTTCTTTTCTTTTTTTCTTTTCTTTTTTTTTTTTTTTGACAGGCAGAGTGGACAGTGAGAGAGAGACACAGAGAGAAAGGTCTTCCTTTGCAGTTGGTTCACCCCCCAATGGCCACTGCGGCTGGCATACTGTGGCCGGCGCACCGCACTGTTCCGATGGCACGAGCCAGGTGCTTCTCCTGGTCTCCCAAGCGGGTGCAGGGCCCAAGGACTTGGGACATCCTCCACTGCACTCCCAGGCCACAGCAGAGAGCTGGCCTGGAAGAGGAGCAACCGGGACAGAATCCGGCACCCCAAACGGGACTAGAACCTGGTGTGTCGGCGCCACAGGCAGAGGATTAGCATAGTGAGCTGCAGCACAGGCCCTCTTAATTTCTGTTGTTCTGGATTCCTAGGTAATGGAAATGATTTCTCCAATGTTTGTTAATCTGTCCTGTGAAATCTGTTTGCTTTCCATGAAAGATTCTCTATAAGCCATTTTTTGCAGAATACAATTTAGAAAAGCATTGGAGGTGACATGTGATTACAGTGGTCACTGTAGTTATGTAGTATTAAGAGGTAGTTTGAAGAAAATGCAACCACCAAACTTTCATTGTGGAGTATGGGAAGACAGGTCAACTTTGGATTTGGTGCCGCCTGTCAGATGGCTTTATTGATTATAACTTGTGCTACCCATTAAAGCATCATTAAAATAAATTCTATGAAAAAGTACCCTCATTTTAGCCTCTGATTACAAAGACTGAGACTGTATATCAATGCAGATTTTAAATATTTGTTTCATGATCACTTGCAAGCTGCTCTGAACATCTGCTTGTTATCAAGAATGGGAGTGTTGTATCTCTTGCTCCAGATTTTTTTAATGGGTAAGTTTGAAAATTTTACCCAAAATGTACAGAGATTTGAAGCCAAGTTCTCCTTTTTAAAGGAGTTTCAGGTACTTGATAAATGAGAGGAAAAAAATGTTGCCTCTAACTCTTCTAAATAGTTACATTTTTTTTAAAATTTTTATTTAGTAAATATAAATTTTCAAAGTACAGTTTTTGGATTACAATGGCTCCCCCCCCCATAACTTCCCTCCCACTAGCACCCACTCGCACCCCTCCCATCTCCCGCTCCCTCTCCCATTCCATTCACATCAAGATTCATTTTCAATTATCCTTATAATCAGAAGATCAATTTAGTATATATTAAGTAAAGATTTCATCAATTTGCACCTACACAGAACATAAAGTGTAAAATACTGTTTCAGTACTAGTTATAGCATTACTTCACATTGGACAACACATTAAGGACAGAGATCCCACATGAGGAGTAAGTACACAGCGACTCCTATTGCTGACTTAACAATTTGACACTCTTGTTTTTGGTTTCAGTAATCGCCCTAGGCTCTAGTCATGAGTTGCTAAGGCTATGGAAGCCTTTTGAGTTTGCCGACTCTAATCTTATTCAGACAAGGTCATAGTCAAAGTGGAGGTTCCCTCCTCCCTTCAGAGAAATGTACCTCCTTCTTTGATGGCCCCGTTCTTTCCACTGGGATCTCACTCACAGAGATCTTTCATTTAGGTCTTCTTTTTTTTTTTTCCAGAGTGTCTTGGCTTTGCATGACTAAAATGCTCTCACGGGCTCTTCAGCCAGATCCGAATGCCTTAAGGGCTGATTCTGAGGCCAGAGTGCTATTTAGGACATCTGCCCTTCTTTTTTTTTTTTTTTTTTTTTTTGACAGGCAGAGTGGACAGTGAGAGAGAGAGAGACAGAGAGAAAGGTCTTCCTTTTGCCGTTGGTTCACCGTCCAATGGCCGCCGTGGTAGACGCGCTGCGGCCGGCGCACCGCACTGTTCCGATGGCAGGAGCCAGGTGCTTCTCCTGGTCTCCCATGAGGTGCAGGGCTCAAGAACTTGGGCCATCCTCCACTGCACTCCCTGGCCACAGCAGAGAGCTGGCCTGGAAGAGGGGCAACCGGGACAGGATCGGTGCCCCAACAGGGACTAGAACCCGGTGTGCCGGCGCCGCAAGGCGGAGGATTAGCCTAGTGATCCGCGGCGCCGGCTGACATCTGCCCTTCTATGAGTCTGCTGTGTATCCCACTTCTCATGATGGATCGTTCTCTCCCTTTTTGATTCTCTCAGTTAGTATTAGCAGACACTAGTTGTGTTTGTGTGATCCCTTTGACTCTTAGACCTATCAGAGCCATCAATTGTGAACTGAAATTGATCACTTGGACTAGTGAGATGGCATTAGTACATGCAACCTTGATGGGATTGTATTGGAATCACCTGGCAAAAAAATATAATTTTGGGAAATTTTGATTTTTTTAATCTCGTAATTTAAATTATTCCTTAAACAACCATTAAAATTATCTTGATATCAATGCCCTGTTACATAACCACTCCCTGTTCGTGCCTGAGCCTATATTAAAATACTATTAATTATAACATATTATTATTTGTTTGCTATCAATTTTTCAAATGTGAGTATGTGTATTTATTTCATATTAATTAAATATATATTTGAAAATCATCACTGTATATTATAGTCATGGTAGTCCATGTTGTTTAGTGTTATTTTGGAATTTATTATGCATAATATTCTAAACTATAAATTAATTCACTCCTTCATTTATTCCACAAATGGTATTTGTTTAACATTTTTGCATGTGATAGTCACCTTAAACATGAAGGAGATATAGTTGAATGAAGGAATGTGACTTTGATTCTATCAGGGCAGGAAAGGAGTTAATCAAGCACTCATTAAAGGATATATGACTACAAACTGTTCTAAGTGTTATGAAAGAAAAATTCCCAGTGCTATTAGGAAAGATGATATTTACTGGTAGTCTTAGAGGTCAGGGAAGTCATTGCTATGTGAATAAAACTTAACCCAAGATCTGAAAAACCTTGGTTATGAGGAAGTGAAAAGGGTCAGAATTGATGTAAGGTTTGTTTCAGTAATATTTACTTATTTATTTGAAAGAGTTACAGAGAGAGGAAGAGATAGAGGAAAAGAGTGAGAGAGATCTTCCATCCGCTGGTTCAGTCCCCAGATGGCTGCAAGGGCTGGAGCTGGGCCAATCTGAAGCCAGAAACCAGGAGCATCTTCTTGGTCTCTCACATGGGTGAAGTTGCCCAAGCACTTGGGCCATCCTCTGCTGTTTTTCCCAGGCCATTAACAGGGAGCTATATTGACAGTGGAGCTGGCACCCATATTTGATGTAAGCATTACAGATGGTGGCAGTTAAACCACTATCCCACAATGATGGCCACTGATATAAGATATTTTAGTATAGGGTGGCATACACAATGGTCATGTGAAAGAATAGAGCTCAGGATATTACAGTAATGAAAAGTAGAATAACTGTGGCAGAGGATGTGGTACTAAGATGGACACGACACCTGCTGAGTATGGAGAAGTAAGCAGTGGCTGTGATGATGGACATGTTAAAGATGTAGGTCTTTGTCCTTGGAAGATTAGGGATTAGATTTATAAATAGGAATTTGACTATAGCATATTTAAACTTGGGAGTATTATCCAGGGAGTGACACCAGAAGAAAGACTGATGATAGGAACCCAACTACTTGAGCCATTACTGCTGCCTACCAGGATCTGCATTAACAGGGAGCTAGAATTGGAAGCTGGAGCCAAGCATTGAACCCAGGCAGTCTGGCATGGCAAGAGATTTTAACTGAGGATTTAGCTACAATCCAAATGCCTGCACCAAAGCAGTGATCGTTCTTGTGCATACTCCATAATGGCCTTAGAAGAAATATTATCTGAAAGCATGAGCATCATTTCTACATATCAAGTCATGCCATGAGGCTCATTATATCCTTTTGTCTCAAGCTTGTCTTCAAATATGTAAGCTTTCTAAATAAAGAAGTGTAGTTGACTCTAACACACACACACACATACACACACAGTAAAGAAATAAAATGAAATAACACGGTTCAACACTGAATCTTTTAATTGTCCCATAGCTTTGCCAAGCTTAAAACTTGAAATTTTTGGTTTATGACTTTCATTGTGTAGTATTTTATAGTACAGCAAAGGTGTAAGCTAAAATCTACTGCACCCATGACCACAGGAAAAAGTCATACTAATTCTTTCAAGTGTGAATGCAATTACAACCATGTGACTTTTTGAGATCAGTAATACATCACCACATTGAGGCATATTCAAATGAAAATCCATGTAACAAACAGAGTGCTAGCTAACAGAATTTGCTGAATTGTTAGAGTAGCAATAAAATGCTCAATAACTAATAGCTTCCCCATCTGCTAACTATGAACAGTAAAAAAAGAAAAATTGAAATTAAATAAACAAGAGATACTTCTTAATGGCTACAGGAACTATGAATTATTTGGGACTCAATTTAAGAAAAATAAAATACACACAAAAATGTAGTAGAGTCACATCAAATGTCTTTTTGTCATATAAAATTAAATTATAGTTATAGTAAAAGAAATCAAAAGCAAAATATATTTCATAAGCCCATAGGTGACGACTAAATTATTTAAATTATAACAACTCTCAAATCCATCCATCTGCAGGAAATATTTGCCATTATCAGATAGATTATATTTTGATCTCTTGATAATTCTTTCTTTCTTTTTTCAACATACACAGAAGGGCAGAATCTTTACAGTATTGTCTGCTCATGTCGTTAATTTCTTTAAAAGTATTAACTATATTGACTTTACCCAGTATCTGCATTAATAATCCTTAACCAGAGCAGGTTAACCAGAAGCACAGGTTATATTTTTGTATCCAAATTTTAAATTTATGCTTTTCTTTAAAGATAGAAAAGAATTAGTCATTTCTTCCACATGGTAATAGTCATATTTGAATAGGCTCCAAATGACATCTCAGTTGTTACACAGTAAACTCACTTTGTGGAGTTACGGCAGAGAATCTAGCCAGTTAGCCCTATTGGTGGCAAGGGCAAGCATTTTACTTTGAAGAAGCTGTGCTTTTAGCCTTAGTGACCTCTACTGACTTTGATTGTAGACTTCCTTGAGTTCTTTTGCAGAGGAATGATCAAAGGTTGCAATTCTGGTTTTGTATTGCACAGACTTTACTCTACATTTCATTTTTCTTTCCTTTTAAGATAAGTGCTCAAAGTACTATTTTTGTCATCACACAAGTAAGTATACCTTGACAAATCATGCTATTAGAGTAATTTTTGAATACCTCAATTTAAACAGCGATTTTCAAAATGACCACTAAAGGTTTTAAGAAAAGCTCAGATATCAAAATCACATGTTTATTTCAATTATGGCCAATAACATCTTTATATCTACCAAAATATTAGTAATTCTAAGCAATAGATCTATAAATAATATACTCAGGAATTTAAAGTTTAACTGAATTAAACTAGTTTTTAAAAATCAGCCATAGGATAAAGTATTATCTATTTAAAATGAATTTAAAAATACAAATGGGACCTTGCTGACCATAATCAAACATATTAGCATTTATAACCAGAGAAACTTATGACAGATGATAATACTGAAAATCATACATCTAGTTAACATAAAATCAAACCTATAGAATAGTTAATCAAATTTCAAATTAAGGGCTATTTCCAAAGTTCAAGACACTGATTTTGAAGGGACCATGAGCCAGAATTTATTTTTGAAACAGAAATGAGTTTATATTTTTCCAGCAAATAAAGATATATAATTTTAATTTTGTTTACAAACATTTACATAAAATGTTCATCAAAAACTATTTTATCTTAAGGTTAGAGTGATCAAAAGAAGGGAAATTGTGGTACAGAGAGTCAAGCCATTTCTGCCAAGCCAGCATCCCATATCACAGCATGAGTTCATGTCCTGGCTGTTCTACTTCTGATCCAGCTCCCTGTTATTGCAACTGGGAAAGCAATAGAGGATTGGCAAAGTACTTGGACTCCTAACACCCATATGGGTGACTGACATGGAGTTCTGGGCTCCTGGCTTTTGCCTGGGCAATTCTTGTCATTGTGGCCATTTAGGGAGTTAAACAGCAGATACAAGATTTTATTCTCTCTCCCTCCTTCTGTTGCTCTGCCTTTCAAATAAATAAAATAAATATTTCCCCTTTTGAAAATGAAAAACCCACCTGGATGCAAGCAATGCAGTTAATATTGCAATTATGAATAACACAATAATTTATATATTATAAATAGATGTTCTGTTTGCTTTTATAAAAATAATTGTATTTAACATGTACTGGGAATTTTTTTTACTGGCACAGTATAGTGTTTTGCCTGCAATGTGTCTGTATTCCTCATGATACTCTAAAATATTTGCCATTATTATTTCTAATCCTCTGATAAAGGAGCAAAATCTCGGGATTTGATTACAAAATAGCTGTCACTTCAGATTTCAAACCTAGAACATCTTATTCACACTTTAAGTGTCATGATTGCCAGTGTCTACTGTAAACGAGGAAAGCTTCCTGATCTTTTCTTAATTCCTCTTTTCAGGGAAAGAGGAAGGAGAAAAAAAGTACTTTATATATTTACAAAATAATATCTTCACTTAAAGCTCATTAATATTCCCAAAGCATACATTATATAAAAATGAAGAAAAATATGGCATGTTTAGTTGAGTATATTAACTAGATATTGTTGCTGTCTACAAACATCAGTTTGTTTGTTTGTTTGTTTTAATTTTTGACATGCAGAGTGGACAGTGAGAGAGAGACAGAGAGAAAGGTCTTCCTTTTGCCGTTAGTTCACCCTCCAATGGCCACCGCGGTAGTGCGCTGCAGCCGGCGCACCGCGCTGTTCCGATGGCAGGAGCCAGGTGCTTCTCCTGGTCTCCCATGGGGTGCAGGGCCCAAGCACTTGGGCCATTCTCCACTGCACTCCCTGGCCACAGCAGAGAGCTGGCCTGGAAGAGGGGCAACCGGGACAGGATCGGTGCCCCGACCGGGACTAGAACCCGGTGTGCCGGCGCCTCAAGGCGGAGGATTAGCCTGTTGAGCCATGGCGCCGGCCAACAAACATGTTTTAAAGAAACCCTTTTTTCTTCAGTTCAACTAGACCCACAAAAAGTAATGTTTAAAAAATAATATCTAGGGCCGGCGCCGCTACCGCGGCAGCCATTGGAGGGTGAACCAACGGCAAAAGGAAGACCTTTCTCTCTGTCTCTCTCTCACTGTCCACTCTGCCTGTCAAAAAAGAAAAATATATCTAAAAGTTTCTTGTCATAGATTATATTATTCAATTTTTTTTTTGACAGGCAGAATGCATAGTGAGAGAGAGACAGAGAGAAAGGTCTTCCTTTTGCCGTTGGTTCACCCTCCAATGGCCGCTGTGGCCAGCGCATCTCGCTGATCCAAAGCCAGGAGCCATATGCTTCTCCCGGTTTCCCATGCGGGTGCAGGGCCCAAGGACTTGGGCCATCCTCCACTGCCTTTCCGGGCCATAGCAGAGATCTGGCCTGGAAGAGGGGCAACCGGGACAGGATCAGTGCCCCGACCGGGACTAGAACCCGGTGTGCCGGCACCGCAAAGCGGAGGATTAGCCTGTTAAGCCATGGCGCTGGCCGTATATTATTCATTTCTTAATAGCTACATTCTTTTAGGGATGATAAAAGAATAATATTCAGAAAATAAAAACAAAAACAAAAAAATGCACTATTGGAGAACACTAGTATAACTGCCAAATATGGAAGCATTGCATGGGTTCTAGTCTAATAGGAAATTAATGCACATGAACGTCTTCATTATCACCAGATCATTTTTTTTAAAGAATGCTTTTCTTTAAAATAAGAAAGTTATGGAAATGAAGGAATCTATCTGAAAGCATTGAATTTCATATGTGTGACCATTCTTAGGAATAAACAGTTTTTTTTTTAATACTTGAAGCCATCTGGTAATGTAAGGTGCTGGGTAAGCAGAGGAGCAATTCACCATAAAAGGTTATACTTTACTGAGATTAAGAAACACTAAACAAATGGTGTGGGCACTGTGGTGTAGTAGGCTAAACCTCTGCCTGTGGGACTGGCAGAGGAGTCCCGGTTGTTCCACCTCCAATCCAGTTCCCTGATAATACACCTGGGAAAGCAGCTGAAGATGACCCAAGTCCTTAGGCCCCTGCACCCACATGACAGACCCAGAAGAAGCTCCTGGATCCAGGCTTGGATTGGGCCAGCTCCAGCTATTGCTGCCATCTGGGGAGTGATGGAAGACCTTTCTGTCTCTCGCTCTCTCTATAACTCTGCCTTTCATATAAATAAATAAAATATTTAAAAAAACACCCGCTAATATTTTGACAAATCAACTGTTTGGTGTGTTTGATTTAAATCTACGGAAGCATCCAAAGTAAAGACAATGCTTTCTGTCAAGTAAATGTAATACATGAGAATTTTGCTGAGAAAACAGCCTAGAGACAGGCATGAGCAGTGGAAATAAAGCCAGTGGCCTCGTCTCAGGACACCAGCATCTCAGTCTTGCACAGTCAACATCTAGGAATCTCAAAACCTCACTGATATGACAATTTTTGCATTCTTACAATCAAATAAAAATTGGAATCATATAGTCCCTAATTTTTCAGTCTCAAACTCTGAGGATCTTGCATTGGTATTTGGCATAGAAGTTAAGATGCCACTTGGGATACCTGTATTGCATACTGGAGTTCCAGTGTTCATGTGCTGACTCTGCTTAGATTCTGGCTTCCTTATATTGCGCATCCTGGGACACAAAAGTCAATGGCTCAAGTAGTTGAGTTCCTGACACCCACATGGAAAACAGATTCAGTTACCGGTTTCTGGCTTCAGCCTTGCCCAGCGCCAGCTATTGCAGGTATTTGAATGAATCACTGAATGGGAACTCTCTCTCTCTCCCATCAAACTAACTAAATAAATAATTTTTAAACATCTCATGATATTCCAGTCTTGAGGTTTGGCAGATTCCAACACTGGTATCTTCAGATTCTTCAATATTTAGTCTATCTTATTTGTATTTTGATTGTTTCACATTAATAAATTTCATAGATTAAATGGCCACCCTTAAGGAAAAAGGCTGAAACAACCATTAAAGTATTAGAAAAGTGAAGAGGTATGTCTACCATAAATCCAAATTAATTTTAATTTCCAAAATTATCAAATATATAATGCTAGTGAAGGCACATGAAATAGAGCACCAAGCTGAAATTCAAGAAACAATTCCTCTACTTCCCCAGTGTTTGCATTCTAAGACCCTTCTTAAAGTAATTCAACAGAGACAAGTTCAATTATCAAGTGCATCATCCTGATCAGTTCCTTATTCTAGCTAACCAAAAGGAAAAAATATTGACTCTTGCAAGAAAGAAAGAAAAGAAGCAAGAAAGGAGGGAGGGAGGGAAGAAAGAGGAGAGAAAAACTACAGTATTTTGAGAAACTGTGATTTCTGACATATGATTAAAATCATGAGGCATTCAATGAATAAGGAAAACATGATCCAAAGTCAAAACAAAACTTAGTCAAACAACAGAGTCACATGTATGATCTTACCTTAGCCACATCTCTAGCACCTGGATATCACAAGACAATCCAGAGAGATGTGCTACAGTTCTATTCTGTTAACGGAGGACTGATATTAGCTCAGAATTTTTTACAGTTGTTTATTCTCTCTCTGGAACAAATGTGTATTTGCAGTAAGATGGTGATCATTTCAGGAAGTGTGTAGGGGAAATTTTAGAAAGTATATACTTAAAGTATGAGTTCTTGCTCAAGATGCCCAGATTCCACTTCATTCCAGGATGCAATTTCTGTAAAAGGATTCAAGTTCAAGAATTAAATCAGGATAGATGGATTTCCATCATAGTGACTCAATTTAGGATTCTATTTGGAACTTAAGAATTTTTTTTTTCATTTTACATTCAAGTATTCCTTTAGTAGGCTTTTCTAGTGAGAATATAATAAATTAGATAACATCAAAGATCACACATGTAACAGTATTGTGTTCATTATTATTTTTTTATTTGACAGGTCGAGTTATAGACAGAGAGACAAAGAGAGACAGAGAGAAAGGTATTCCTTCCATTGGTTCACCCCCCCAAATGGCCTCCATGGCCGGCTGCTGGAGACCAGCTCCAGCCAGTTCAGGGGCCCAAAGGTGTGAGAGGTGTCGGCGCTCGAAGAAATGAGAGACACTCACAGCAAGGCTGATGGCATGGCTCTGGCTTTCGAGCACCAGACTTTATTTTTATATTATAAGCCACATAATGATTTTTCTTCTTACAATGAAAACCCTGTTGTCCATTTTTTCTAATTACAATTTTTTTTTTATTTTTAAGGGCATACTCAGAGCATGGGTTACAATCACAGACAGGTGCAAGATAACAGGCTGCCCACACAAGCCAAGGCCTCGAGTGCTGCTGAACTATGCAGAAATTGGCTATATAGGCTAGAATAGGACTTTCCTAATCTAATCTTTACTAGAAGCCCCAAGTTCAAAGCAGGCCCTTTCTTCTACACCAACATTCTGCTTGATTAAAATTCTACAAGGAAATGGACATTTTGGCTGTTATGAGACTAAGTGCTCTTCCGTAAAATTAGGAATACAGCAATCATTAGCAGGACCACCAGGAAGCTCCAGCTTGCTTATGCAGAGTATAGTTAGGTTTGATGAAACCTAAAACCACCAAGAGGACCGCAGCTGTCCTTCTCATGCCTTGCTGAGACAGACCTTCTGCTGTGACCTTGTCAGCCAGCCGAAGCTGCCTTGGCCTCATCGGCCGGCACTGTGCTGATTTGAAGCCAGGAGCCAAGTGCTTCCTCCTGGTCTCCCATGCGGGTGCAGGAGCCCAAACACCTGGGCCATCCTCCACTGCCTTCCTGGGCCATAGCAGAGAGCTGGACTGGAAGAGGAGCAACCAGGACTAGAACCTGGTGCCCATATGGGATGTCATGGCACCGGCCTCTGTGTTCACTATTATATACCTGCTCCCCATCATAACCAAACTCACCTAGAACCTCACAGTTATGTACTAATACTTATCCTCTGTTATTCCTTGATTCTGTAACACTATAATATATAACATTATAATCAAATATACCATTTTAATAGCAATATCCATTCTTTTGTTTCAATTTTGCAGAGGACAGCCATATCAGGCATTGCTGAAGAAAGTAGCTGTTGAATTTTTTTGATGATATATCTATCAAATAGGTAAGCACATGATGTATCAATACTCTTAGCCTGGTTTTGAAGGTTTCCATTTTCATTACACTGATATATTTCAGGAATATCCATTTCATGAAATATTGCATACCGCTGGGTCATGGTTTCTTGCCAAATAATTCAATGGTCTGTTAGAATCTCTCCTATAAACTGTTAAGCATACTCATACTAGTGTATTTGTTCTAATTTGAAATTGTATTTCTGTTGTTCTAGTTCTATTAAATATATACTTGATCATAGGGGTCATGCTACTATCTGCATACATCAGAAAAAAAAATTACCATTATTTCGCTATGTAAAAATCTACTTTCTGGGTAAAATTTTCAACCTGTGCTTTTAGAGCACATGTGAGTCTCAGTCTAACTGATTTGTCTGAAATAAAGGAGAAATGATGGAGAACAGACATCAAAAAGATTGGTGTCAACTTGCTAAACAAAACTAACTAAATAAAACTGTAAACAGAAATAGCAGCAGAGCACTACATCAGAAGAGGTATCGAAAGATAAATTTAACCAAATGAGGCCGGCGCCATGGCTCAATAGGCTAATCCTCCACCTACGGCGCCAGCACCCCTGGGTTCTAGTCCCGGTTGGGGCGCTGAATCCTGTCCCGGTTGCTCCTCTTCCAGCCCAGCTCTCTGCTGTGGCCTGGAAAGGCAGTGGAGGATGGTCCAAGTGCTTGGGCCCTGCACCCAATGGCAGACCAGGAGGAAGCCCCTGGCTCCTGGCTTTGGATCAGCGCAGTGCACCGGCCGCAGCGGCCATTGGAGGGGGAACCAACGGAAAAGGAAGACCTTTCTCTCTCTCTCTCACTGTCCACTCTGCCTGTCAAAAATAATAAAAAATAAAAAAAAATTTTAACCAAATGAGCATTAGGGACATTGACAGGTATATTACATTTAGTATGTTTTGAGGTGGCCAGGGTCTCCAGAATATTTAAAATTGATATCACCCAA
Source organism: Lepus europaeus (assembly GCF_033115175.1). Classification (NCBI taxonomy): domain Eukaryota; kingdom Metazoa; phylum Chordata; class Mammalia; order Lagomorpha; family Leporidae; genus Lepus; species Lepus europaeus. Next base: position 58,610,161 of record NC_084828.1, read on the forward strand.
ATATCTTCATTCCAATTTCTACATTACTTGTATCTCTAAATCAGTACTGTGATTTTCATAGAAGTAACCAGAAAATAATGAGAAGTATGATTACAGAGCTTAAGTATTTAAGCTATATTTTTTTCTATTTTGTTGATCTTATATCTATAAGAACTATGAGTGTTGTATGTGTGTGCACGTGTATGTGTTTTCACCTAAACTTTGATAGCCTGCCCATTATTTAATCCCAGAATTTAAAATCCTACAGGTTTCCTCATTTAAATTGTTTAGTTCTATCAGTTTTTAAGTTTTCTCTTCATTTTCTTATTATTTCCACTGTGAAGGTCTTTTGACCTTCATTTATATCATAGACTGGCGCTGACTAGGTCCATTATCCCACATAACTCTATGAGATATGTATATGTAGCCTCTTTAAGCACTATATTCCATTTTAAGAGATAAAAGAAGGCCCCTTTGTGCCATATTCAACAAACCAGATCTTATTCCTTAGGAGTTGACACTGATCAAATACTATTAACAGTTGAAACACAATGTAAAATACAGGAGTCACACTATTTTAAACTACATGAAAAACACAGTATTTAATATTTACAGAATTGTTGGGTAAGCTAGAAGAGTGCACCTAAATTTCTAGCTCCAAGAACATGTATTAGGCCTAACCACTTAACCCCTTCCTTTCCTCTGGGAGCATTTATAACCACTAGAATTTCAATATAAGGATAAATTCCATGCCTTTCTAAAAGATATTGCCCTTACTGTAATTATTTATTGTTACATGTAAGATTAGACAACAGATGCTGAAATGTGATTTTAGAGCAAGTGGAGCACTTCTTTTCATTACCTTCACATTTCAAACTCCACACAAGTATGTTTAGTAGATGGAGCCTGATTTATTGTTTAAAATAAATGAGATGGGCCGGCGCTATGGCTCACTTGGTTAATCCTCCGTCTGCGGCGCCAGCACCCCAGGTTCTAGTCCCGGTTGGGGCGCCGGATTCTGTGCTGGTTGCTCCTCTTCCAGTTCCGCTCTCTGCTGTGGCCCGGGAGGGCAGTGGAGGATGGTCCCAGTGCTTGGGCCCTGCATCCGCATGGGAGACCAGGAGGAAGCACCCGGCTCCTGGCTTCAGATCAGCGCAACGCTGTTCACTCCCAGTTGGGGAGTGGACCATCAGACGGAAGACCTCTCTCTCTCTCTCTGTCTCTCCGTCTCTCTCTGTGTAACTCTGACTTTCAAATAAATAAATAAATCTTCAAAAATGTTAATGTTTCATAATTTTGAATTATCGCATAATTTCATGATTGCATCCCAAAATAATGTCTGGTGGATTATTTTCCTTATTAAGAGAGAACACAAAAGTGGAAGTAGGCTCCCTTTAAACAGAAAGCTTTCACAGGCTTCCACATTGCATTTCAAACACTCAGGAAGTTTTCCTTTTTTTTAGTCATTTGTGACAGCTGATACACTATTTCTGTGTCTATTCTTTCCTATGCTTCAGGAAATATTACTTCTATCAGGTTTGAAATATGTGGTTGTCTCCTAATTCAGCATATTAGTTGAATCAAAAGACATGTAGCTAGAATTTGCACACAAGTTTTATGATTGTGACATGATAAGCCATGTTCGGTTTTCCATTAATGACCTCCTGAATTTTTATTTATGACCCTTTCATGTCTTCTCAGGTGATGGAAAAATCAAAAAGAGTACACACAGACTCATACAGCAAAGAAGAAACTGATGTATATTCTTAACTCCTGTCTTAAAAATGTTTTTCATAGTGGAAAGATAAAGTTTATTTTAATGATCAATTGTATGAAATCTTCCTAGTATATAAATATTAAATACTATTACTGAACAAAGCAGATGGAGCGTATTCCTCCTCTGCTCATCAGAAGTAAATTTAAAACCTTGAAGTCGGAAGTAAAGCTATATGATCTGTATTCACAGTGAGATCATTTTGTCTGAATATTGCATGAAAGCATTTACTCTGTGCTGTTGCATTCTTGCAAATCTTTTCCTTTTATTTGTTTTCTCTGATTTAAGGGTCTATAACACTGACATTGTTGAGAAATTATCTTTTTTCTGTCTTGATAATGCTCTTTTCCTCTATCCCTTTCATATAAAAATATTATAGAGTTGCTCTCGTGTGTCAGATTCTAAAGAAACAAAGATGATTAAGGAATAGTCCTCTCAATCAAGAAGTCAGTCAGTGCAAGCCTGGGGAAGACAGAAGGTCGGCATTGGTCATCTTTCTGGTTTGAACTAAAATAAAACACACGTATGCACACACAAATACAAATACACAGAAGATAGCGTACTGTGCATGAGGTGAGGGGGGCTGGTTGTAATTCAAGCAAAATAACAAAATTACAAGCAAAGAGTTAGAAACAGAGATTCAGAAATAACATGGATACAACATGGTCCTGATGGTGAATATATATTTTTTTAGTTTCTAGGTAAATTCATCTCTATGGATATAAGTCTGTGTGAAACCGTGTGTGTGTAGGTGTGTGAATGTAAAAGGAAAGAGAGAGAAAAACCTAGTGCCTACTTGGGAAGAAAAAGTTAATAATAGCATTGAAATTATTAGATATACTATATTGAATGAATTAAGAAATACAGGCTATATCATTACATATTAAATATGACATCTGGGAGCCTGTGCTGTGGCCTCATAGGCTAAGGCTCCGCCTTTGGTGCCATCATCTCATATGGATGGAGGTTTCTTTTCCTGCTGCTCCTCTTCCAATCCAGCACTCTGTTTATGGCCTAGGAAAGCAGTGGAAGATGGCCTAAGTACTTGGGCCCCTGCACCTGCATGGGGCATGGGAGACCAGGAAAAACTCCAAGCTCCTGAGTTCAGATCAGTCAAGTTCCTGCAATTTCAGGCATTTGGGGAGTGAAGCAGTAGATAGAAGACATTTCTCTCTCTCTCTCTCCCTCTCTCTTTAGCTCTGCCTCTCAAATAAATAAATGAAAGGTTTAATAAACAAATAAAACACTTGAGCAAAATAGTACGAGTACCACTTGATTTTGATTTTAATTAATCATATTATTAATACCATCAGCCTCATTAAACAAATCATCCAAAGAAAAAAGTTGCTCAATATTCTAGACACTTTTCCCTCCAACCAATGATTTTTACATCATCTTGCAAATTTATCAAGACACTAGCTATTAGTTTTCCTGGACTACCATAACACAGTTACAAAGACTGTGTAGCTAAACATAAAATGTTGTCTTTTTATTATATGGACTGGAAATCTTCAAATATATTCACATTATGAGATAGTGAGTAATAAGTCCTCAACTTATGAGATGAGAAGGGACCATGATCTTGAGCTTCACTGCTCTAAATTGTACTCATAATTAATTGCAATTCTTTGAAATTTGGAAATCTCCTAAGCAGCAAATTTTGGGGGGAAAAATCAAATAAACTCTCTCCCTTGACTTCAACCCAGTTTAGAAGAATATTAGGATGCAATGTGGATGAGAAGAACATTAGGGATTGTAAGATATTAGTTAGAGTGAAAATTTGTCTGAAGATCAATTATAGCCATTGCAAACTCCACTATTTGAGAAATAACTCACAAAACTTAGTATAAAAGTGAGCTTTCCCTCATTAAAACAGAGAAGTCAAAGATCTTATCTGATGCCTGGAAAAGTAAATAAACATAAATCCTAGCTAATAAACATGGGAGCATATTTGGCATCATAAATATTTGTGCATTATGGATTTTCTGTGCCCACATCTGTAATTGTTTTTGTATAACAGCTACACATACAGTTGTCCTTTTTCTAATGAAGTGAAAGATCAATACCCTCTACAAACAATGTTAAGACTTAAAGGCTAGTCACAGTCCACATTGGCAAGTGAAGTTACACTATTCAGTCATTTGTCTTCTCATTAGTGTCTTAGGAATGAAATTATTGACATAAGTTGAGACATAATGATAACATCTTCACATTTCAGATCATATTATTTCTATCCAAAATAACTTTATGAGTGTCTATGTAACATCATATCTCATGGCTATAAACTGGATGTATAGATTTATGTCTATATAATATATGCTACATACTATATATTTACATCTATATATATATATATTATAATATATATATTTATATTTATATCTATATATATATATAGATGTAAATATATAGTATATATGCTGGTATTTGTGCATTTGTGATTGTGTATAGATGCACATCTATGTATATATGTTTTCTAGTTATTATTCTATATCAGGAAAAATTTTACTGAATATTTTGACTTTTCTTGTTTAGTGTGGTAGATACCATGGACTGATTAATCAGTAATCATCTCATTATTTTATTTATTTATTTATTTTTTTTGACAGGCAGAGTTAGACAGTGAGAGAGAGACAGAGAGAGAGTTATACAGTGAGAGAGAGAGAGACAGAGAGAAAGGTCATCCTACCATTGGTTCACCCCTAATCGGAAGTGGAGCAGCCAGGACACAAAATGGTGCCCATATGGGATACTGGCACTACAGGTGGCAGTATGCCACTACGCCACAGTGCCGGCCCCGAAATATTAACTTTTGAGACTTTGTCAATAAAGATGAGATTGGATGGTGTTCAGTGGTGCTATTAGATTATGGATTTTGGGGCCGGGGCTGTGGCATAGTGGGTGGGTCTGCCGCCTGCAGTGCTGGCATTCCTTATGGGCACTGGTGAGTTCCAGCTGCTTCATCTTCTATCCAGTTCTCCGCCTTAACCTGGGAAAGCAGTAGAAGATGGCCCAAGTTCTTGGGCCCCTACACCCACGTGGGAGACCTGAAAGAAGCTCCTGGCTCCTGGCTTTGGATCAGCACAGCTCCAGCCATTGTGGCCATCTGGGGAGCGAGCCAGCAGATAGAAGACCTCTCTCTCTGACTCTGCCCCCTATGGCTCTGCCTTACAAATAAATAAATATTTTTTAAAAATCACTGAGATCTAGCTATGAGCATCAGAGCAGTTCCTGAATGTCAGGAATTTCTTTCTAAAAAAAAAAAAAAAAGATTAGTTTTTTTTTTAATTTTCTTCCTACTTCCCTTGATATATAAGAAGGATTAGAAGTGAGAAAGCTGTTAGTTTATTCATTTTTTCACTCACTATTTCTCTGATCTAGAAGTTATCATATAAAATATTGGGGTCATATATGTCATTATATCTCCTAAATCCATAGTTCAATTAAAGAGAAGTTGAATTAAATTATCTTAAATGAGTTATATTAACTATGTTCCAGCAAGAACTCCGAATCAACAGTAACTTCATGGAAAGATTTAAGGTAGCAGGCAATACTTTTATCCAAGGAACTTCTTTTTTTTTTTTTAATTAATTAATTAATTTATTTTTTATTTTTGACAGGCAGAGTGGACAGTAGAGGGAGACAGAGAAAAAGGTCTTCCTTTTTGCCGTTGGTTCACCCTCCAATGGCCGCCGCGGTAGGCGCACTGCGGCCGGCGCACCGCACTGATCCAAAGCCAGGAGCCAGGTGCTTCTCCTGGTCTCCCATGGGGTGCAGGGCCCAAGCACTTGGGCCATCCTCCACTCAACTCCTGGGCCATAGCAGAGAGCTGGCCTGGAAGAGGGGCAACTGGGACAGGATCGGTGCCCCGACCGGGACTAGAACCCAGTGTGCCAGCGCCGCAAGGCGGAGGGTTAGCCCATTGAGCCACGGCGCCAGCCTTCCAAAGAACTTCTATTTCAGCTCAGGGTTGGATATGATATTTGTACATAAGCAAGTGAATTACACATTCATACAAAAACATGCAAATATTCCTATTGTCTATTTTTCTACTTATTTTTTCTTTCTCATGGTTAAAATAATTGTTCAGTGACATTGAATTGTGGAATTTTGGCAAATTACCAAAGTATACTATGACATGAATCAAATAAAGGGCAAGAATTTTGTTTTGTTTTGCTTTTTACTTTTTTTATTTATTTATTTTTTATAGGCAGAGTGGACAGTGAGAGAGAGAGAGACAGAGAGAAAGGTCTTCCTTTTGCCGTTGGTTCACCCTCCAATGGCCACCGCAGCCGGCGCGCTGCGGCTGGCGCACCGTGCTGATCTGATGGCAGGAGCCAGGTGCTTATCCTGGTCTCCCATGGGGTGCAGGGCCCAAGTACTTGGGCCATCCTCCACTGCACTCCCTGGCCACAGCAGAGAGCTGACCTGGAAGAGGGGCAACCGGGACAGAATCCGGCGCCCCGACCGGGACTAGAACCCGGTGTGCTGGCGCCGCTAGGCGGAGGATTAGCCTATTGAGTCGTGGTACAGGCTAGGGGCAAGAGTTTTCAGAGAGATTGCTCTCCGCATCACACACAGAGCTGCACTTACTCCTTACAGAAGCAAGGAACCGTGGTCATTAAAAAATTCAGAATTGAAGCAACAGTGTCAGTTTGAGTCTCAGCTGCTCCACTTCTGATCCAGTTTCCTACTAATGTGCCTTGGAAAGCAGCAATAGATGCCCTATGTGCTTGGGCCTCTGCTACTCATGTGGGAAACCCAGATAATTTTTGACTCTTGACTTTGGCCTGGCCCAGAAAAAGCTATTTTGGACATTTTGGGTGTGAAACAGTGACTGAAAAATATCTCTCTCTCTCTCTCTCTATATATATATATATATACACACACACACACACATATATATATATCTATATCTATAGATATAGATATAGATATATATAGATATATATAGATATATATATATATGCAGGGTCTTAGTCCACCCGTACAGGATGGACTGGGTCCGAGGAAAGGTGAGTGCGCCGCTCACCCGTTCCCCAGCCTCCCGATCCCGATCCCAGAGACAGTCAGACACAGTGGGGAGCCAAGTCTAGTAGCAAGAACTCATTTACTTTGTGCATAATAGTACCTTTTATAGAACAAAACTGTAGAGTCATTGGGGCAGGGCTAAGGACCAACTAATCACTTAAAAAATCACCTTACGGGGAGGATTTCTATAGGACCAACTATATGTCTATACACTTGTTACTAGTTTTGTTACCTTCCCTGATGTTGCACAGCCAATTAGTTTTAGTGGTAAACAACTTTGGATTCCACCCATCTTACTTCCTCTGGGCGCCATCTTACTCAGCTCCACGCGGCTCCGTTCTGCGCAGCTCGGGTGGGGGCACCCGGGGGCAGCTGCGCATGCAGAGCCCCTGGGCCTGGCCTGGCCGCGCCATGGCCACGCTCATGCCCTGCACATATATATATATATATATATATATATATATATATATATATTTCTCCCTCCTCTGTCTGCCTTTCCCTCTCCCTGTAAATATGCTTATCAAATAAACAATTCTTAAAAAAAAGAAAGAATGCCAATATACATGGACATGCTGATCTCTAGAGATTGGGGTAGAAACTAATGGAAGAAAAAGTATCAAAAGCTCTAAGTAAGAATAGGTGTCAGTTGATAAATAGATAATGCTTTCTAAACATGGGTGTTACATTGTATTTTAGTCATATCACTAGTAAGATAATATTCTTTCCAAATATATAAGTAGATTACAAACTCAATCCCTTGATGCATGAAAATGTCTGCCTCTTTGATGCTAAATTTGATTTACCTTTATTAAGAGGTATAAAATATTCTAGACTGTATTAAGCAGTTCCAAATAGTTTGCTATGGTGTAAAGATGAATTTTCCCAATCACTGAAATAAAAGGATTTCTCAAAAAATATATTCTAAAAACAAACTATGTCTTTAACAAAAGGCAAGAATTTTAAAGAACACATTTCAAAATATGTTTTTCATCATAAAAGTAATATAACAACATTAAGGAATAGTTATAATTTAATGAGAGAGTAAATAAAATTTTTAAGAAGTTCAATCATATCTTTTGTGGAGAAAAATTAATTCAGAAATCTAAATGAAAATATTACTTATGGCTACCTGAAGAGATTTAACACTAAATATGTTCCCATACAATACACACTTTTAACAGAGTGTCACCTCACCTAATTTATTTGTCTAATCTATTATTTAAATGTTATCATAGCAGTATTATTTTTTCTTTGTTAGCACTTGATATAGAGATAACAGGAATATACAATTTCTGTAACAGAACAAATCACAGCTATTTTAGCTTAGAGACTAGACTGATATAACTGCAAAACAGTTTAGGACTTTTATGTCAATAATCTGCTTCAAATGAAAAAAAAAATGCTTAAAACATTCAGAAGTATCTGGTCGGTCGATTAATACCCTTCCTCAGTGCTTTCTACCAAATATGCTCATTTTATGTCTCAGGAAACTTGTGAATGGGAACTTATTTGAGAAGGTCTTTGCAAACATAATTAAGATTCTTCAGATGAGATTTAAGGTAGTTTTGGGATAAGTGTCCTTATACGACCTTAATAAAGAAAGATATTTGAAAAACAGAGGTGGAACAAATTATGTGAAGATGGAGGGAGAAGCTGGAGTTTGCAGTCTCAACTGAAGGAATAGACTTCCGGAGCCACTAGAAGCTAGACAAGGCAGGAAAGATTCTATCCATAGTCTTTGCTAGGAGTGTGGCTCTGCTGACACTTTGATTTCAGACTTCTGCTCTCTAAAACCGTTAGAAATAAAGATCTGTTGCTTTTAGCAGCTTTAGTTTGTTACAGCATCCCCAGGAGAACAAAACAAGGAGTATTATATGGAAATATATGAATGGAAATTAAAATGGAAATTCTGGGGGACATGGTTATCCTAGTACTTAAGATGCTCATGTCCTATATTCAAATAACTGTGCTTGATACCCACTTGAGCCCCTGTCTCCAAATTCCTGCTAGTAAAGACCTTGGGAGGCACCAGTACTGGCTTGCGCAATTGGATTCCTGCCATCTGCATGAGGGACCTGGATTGAGTTCCCAGATTCTGGGCTATAGTCCAACCCAATCCTGCCCATCAAGGACATTTAGGAAAAGAACCAATTCATGGGAGCATTCTCTCTCTCTCTCTCTCTCTCTCTCTCTCTCTTTCTCTCTCTCTCTCACACACACACACACACACACATACACACACATATACACACACACCACAAACACATTAAAAATAAAATTTTAAGTGGGAGTTTGTAAAAAAGCCAACATTTAACATTGTTGCTTCTCCAAGATTTTAGTATGTTTGTGTAAGTAATTCTTCTATTTGTCCAGACCATAATCTACAGAATTCAAAATTTTGGACAGAAAATTTGACATTACAGAAAATGTACTTATTTTCTATTAAAATGATTTATCATGGCCGCCCTTATATTCATACAAACTGAACATCCCTCATCATATTGTCTTCAAGTGTCAAAATTTGACAATGCCAATTACAACTTGAGCAATGATAGTTGTTTTGTATATAATAAAGCAGAGTAGGTGAAAATTACAACTCAACAACAATGTATAGCATGGCCTTAATGTGTGAGGTCAGATGCAGGGAACATTTCTAACTCAGGATGACTAAATGTTCACCTTGGGCCATTTGTAGAGCCAAATTCAGGTAACAACTCGAATGTCCAGAAAACAGAATCTTTCTTATTTTGAGTGAAGTATTTAAAGGTTTCACAGAATTCTACCAGGCAGCACTTTTGTAGCAAGCGCATAACATGTTATACTTCACTTAAGTTGGGATTTCGTGTTCATAATTTAAAAAGTGGTTGCTTTAAATTTAATAGATTTTTCCACAGGTTACACTACAGTGTACAGTTTAACTGGTATATTCCAAATCAATTTTATCCATCCGTAAATTGGTATGAATCATCTTCCAAGACCATGGAGTTTTACACATACTCTTATTTCTGTATGAAAGTAACATGGACTTGTGCATACTATACCATTGTCCAATTGAAACATGAGGAAGTCAGTCTGCTTCTATCAACTACTCATATATTGCATACTTCTAGAAAAGCTCTACACTTTCAGAAGCTAATTTTAAATGCTTTTCATTTTTAATATTTATTTATTCATTTGAAAGGCAGAGATACAGAAAGAGAAGGGGAGAAAGAGAGAGAGAGGGAGAAGGAGAGAGAGAGGGAGAAGGAGAGAGAGAGAATTTTCCATCTGCTGGTTCACTACCCAAATGACCACAATGACCAGGGCTGGGCCAGGCTGAAGCCAGGAGCCAGCATCTTCTTCTGGGTCTCCCACGTGGGTGCAGGGGCCCAAGGACTTGGGCCTTTTTTCACTGCCTTCCCAGGCACATTAACAGGGAGCTGGATCAGAAGTGGAGTAGCCAGGACTCCAGTTGGCACCTATATGGGTGCAGGCCACTGTGCCACAGTGCCAACCCATGTGAGATGTCAGTGCCACAGATGGAGGCTTAAACTTCCATTCCACAACACCAGCCCGTAAATTGCTTTATCTTTCACAGCTACCTGTGAACAGCTAATTTTTTTTTTCTTATTTTTTTGAGAACTTAAATTCTTTCATATTGGACTTCTGCATTCTAGAGTATCTAGAGGGAATACATATCATCAATTTTGGTCTTTGGGAAGGGATGTTTTAGATTAATTATTAGGATCTATAGTATTTAAATCTGTAAATTAGGGCTATGAGAACTTCATGAATTTCTCAATGTTATATGATAAGAACAAAGTGAGAGACTCTCTTCTCAGATGCTTTGTTTCAAACCCACTTTTCTCATTACAACATTGTGATGTGGATTAAGAAACTCATATAATGACTGGAACTACCTGGAGAAATTTTTGTCAGTCACCTGGACATGCAGTAATCCAATGCAAAGTTTTGATATATTAGAACATTATAGTTTAAGATTTAGATATTAAGATATAACTTAGAATAAACTATCGTTCCTAGAAAATCAAGTTTAAGACCATAGAAATAGCAAAGAAATAGTTTCAAGTATATATTATATTAATCAGTGTAAGTTAGCTGTTCTTATGCATATATGTATATATAAATGCATATTTATATATTTACATATGTATATTTATTTTTGAACTTTCTTAAAATATATTTATTTATTTATTTGAAAGTCAGAGTTACATAGAGAGAAAAGGAGAAGCATAGAGAGAGGTTTTCCGTCCGCTGGTTCACTCCCCAGTTGGCTGCAACGGCCAGAGCTGCACCGGCCCAAAGCAAGCAGCCAGGAAATTCTTCCAGGCTTCCCACTTATGTTCAGGGTCCCAAGGACTTGGTCCATGTTCTACTGCTTTCCCAGGCCACACCAGAGAGTCGGATCAGAAGTGAAGCAGCTGGGATTCAAACTGGCACCCACATGGGATGCTGGCACTTCAGGTGGCGGCATTATCTGCTTCGCCACAGTGCTGGCCCCCTATTTTTTAACTTTTTAAAGATGATTTTATTTATTTTAAATTCAAAATTAAATAGAGGGAAAGGCAGAGAGAGAGCAAGAATGAAAGCGAGAGCAAGAGAGAGAGAGAGAGAGAGAGAAATCATTCATCTGCTGGTTAATTCCCCAAATAGCCATAAAAACCATGACTGGACTACACCAAAGCCAGGAACCAGGAACTCTGAGTGTTCAACATGTGTGACAGGGGCCCAAGCACTTGGGCCATTCTCCACGGACTATTCAGAACATCAAGAAAGAGTTGGATCAGAAGTGAGCAGGGACCAGTGCTATGGTGCATCAGGTTAAAGCCCCAGTCTGCAGCACTAGCATCCCATATGGGTTCATATGGGCTGCCCTACTTCCAATCCAGCTCTCTGCTATGGCCTGGGAAAGCAGTAAAACATGACCCAAGTCTTTGGGCCCCTGCACCCAAGTGGGAGACCTGGAAGAAGTTCCTGGCTCCTGGCTTCAGATTGGTGCAGCTCTGGCCATTGTGGCCAATTGGGGAGTGAACCAGCAGATGGAAGACCTCTCTCTCTCTCTCTCTCTCTCTCTCTCTCTCTCTCTCTGCCTCTGCTTCTCTGTAACTGTCTTTCAAATAAATAAATAAATCTTTAAAAAGAAGAAGAAGAGGAAGTGGAGTATCTGGGACTCAAACCTGAACTCATATCAGATGCCAGCATCACAGAGACCCAACGTGCTGTGCCACAACAACAATCCCTGTACATAAATTTAGTAACCCTCAACATTAAAATAGCAAAGGTAATTTCACAGACATGCAATTATATACCTAATATCAGATATGAGTTTATCATATGGGGAGAGGGATACTTAGTGGGTATTATTTACTGTGGTCGCCTAAGTACCCAGGATGATGGAGGCTCCAACTCATCAACTGCTTCCATACTTGCCATGGCATAGAAAGGGCAATGCTACAGGATGCCTGTTCTTCAATTGGGCATTTTAGCATCAAAAAGATTTGTATTATTTCCAACCCAAGTTCATTCACCAGAATTCATTATATCTGACTTCAAAAGAATGGAGGAAAGTATAATAGTTATCATTTCTCAAAGAGGAAACAAGTCAGTACCAGGAACAATTAAAATACACACTATGGGGAATGGCACTGGGGTGCCATAGGGATGCTGGTTCGAGTTCCAGGTGTTCCACTTCCCACCCAGCTCTCTGCTGTGGCGTGGGAAAGCAGTAAAAAATGACCCAAGCCCTTGGGCCCCTGCACCAGCAAGGGAGACCCAGAAGAAGCTCCAGGCTCCTGGCTTTGGATTGGCCCAGCTCAGCCATTGCAGCGAATTGGGGAATGAACCAGCAAATAGAAGATCGATCTCTCTCTCTCTCTCCCTGTCTCTCTCTCTCTCTCCCTCTCTCTCTTTCTCTCCCTCTTTCTCTTTCTCTCTTTCTCTCTCTGCTTTTCTGTAACTCTTCCTTTCAAATAAATAAATAAATCATTTTTAACAAAAAGAAATGTACACTGTGGAGGTACATTTTTTTAAGTGCTCATATTCAAAGCAAGATAATGCATCTGAGAGGTGATAGAGCTCTTGAAATTTATCGGGGATGGTCTCCAACCAAATGAAGAAATTTCATCTTAAATGGTCGCCATGAATTCTCTTTCAATATTTCCTGTGATAATTTCTTTACTGTTTTCCCTAGGAGTTTCTATTCCACTGGTTGACTGTATAATGGAAGCTTATTTATGTTAACCCATGCCTAGATCTATGAAACCAGAACTCCATTATCTGTTTTCAGAGTACTGTATACCATGAACTATAATTTGACAAAAATCAGAACAATGATTGAAGAAGTATCTAAGGAGTTGCACACTACAGAGCTGATACTTGACCACTGGATGATTCATCTCCTGCAAAACTGTATATGGAATACAGGACATATTATCTTGTTTCTGTACCTCATCAGGCATCTTTCATGTTGTAAATTCCACAGAAGAATTCTTAATCTGGAAATGTAATTGGTCATTTTACACAGCTTTACCCTTAAAAATTAAATTCTGAAGCCTTGATGAAATACTGCCTCATAACTATTGTGATGAACATTACTCCCCAAACAGCAGACAATCAATGTTGGTAATGATGTAGAGCAATTGTAACATTTTTAGATTGATGATAAGACTATAATGTGATGCAATCTCTGTAGAAAACAGTACAGAGATTCCTAAAAAAAATTCAGCATAGCAATTCCATTTTTGGCTCTATGCCTAGAAATATTTAAAGGACAGACTTGAACATATATTTGCAAACTCATGTTTATAATGATATTACTGATTATAGCCAAAAGGTCAAATGCTCAACAAAAAATAAATAGATATACAAAATGTGTTTCTATATATACAAACACATATAAACACAACACACACAAAAACACACACAATGAAATATATTCAGCCTTCAAAGGAATGGAATTCTGACACATGCTGCAACATAGTTGAACCTGGAAATTTGGCTAAGTGAAAGAAGCTGGACACAAAAGGACAACTATTATATGATTACACTAAAATGAGGTAGCTAAAGTGCCTTAAATTTATAGAAATATAAAGGAGAATGGTGGTTGCCAGAAGCTGAAGGGAGAGGGTACAGGAAGCTATTCTTAAACAGGTATATGTTTCAATTTGGAAGGATGAAAAAGTTCTGGAATCATATAGTCATGTTGGTGGCACAACAATGTAAATGCATTTCATGTCATTGAATTGTAAAATTAAAAGTGATGAAAATGAAAAATTCCACGTTATGTATAGTGTCTCATCAACAAAGAAAAAAAATGCAAGCCTGTTTTAAATTAAAATTTTTTGTGGTCTTAGAAGTGTAAATAATTTCCCAAGCAAACAGATGCATTTGATTTACATGTGCAAAGTATTCATTGTAATTAAACAGAGTTTCAAAAAATCATCATAAAATGAAGATCCAATGAAATAGCTGTCTAATTCCAAAACTGCTTGATCTAGATGGAAGAGTGTGAAATGATCACCTATTACTCTACTACTCAAATAGAGAAATAGCTATATAATGACGATTTGCTCATATTATTCACACATGCTTTCCCAAATTATTAGCACTTGTGTAAAGGATAGAAAACATTGATTGAATTATGAGTTTGATCAGCCCCCAAATATACTATATAATAAGGCATGATTTGAACTTAATTCTGAAGGAAACTATGGCCCACAATAATCTAGCTCCAAGCATTAAGAAACACATTTCGATTTGACTAAAGTGATTTACTATTTATCTTCTTTCCCATATTTGTGTATATCATCAGTGCTTTACTACTTCAGGGGGTAGGAATTCACAAGATGAAGCAACCTGAAATCATCTGTCCATACAGAGGGTTGATGTCCTGTGTGACCCAAATTTGCCCTCAGTTTTGGTTTTCTCTTCCAAACCTCAGCTGCCTGATACCTCTTGGATCCACACCTGATACAATTTTGATCATTGTCAAAAGGAGAGCAAATCTTTCCATTCCAACAACAGGTTGGTAAGAAAGTCACAAGGAGAAGTGATGCTGAAATAAACTAAAAGCCTAAATACTCCAAAAGATACATGAGGTTGTACTACTTTGGAGAGGAGTCAACAAGAAAAATTTGGAGTATGGACATAAAATCTAAGTCAGAATAAAGGGGCATAACTCAAGGACAGCTGGAATAAATATTCAATAAACCTAATGTTCCTTTTAGTCTGTGTGAAATTTCATAATGAGAGTTTCATGAAAATTTAACATAAGTGAATTCATTCTCTCTTGGATACCTACTACAGCTGTAGCAAACTACCCTAATTGGCATACTTTAAAATTATATAAATTTATTATCTTACAGTTATTTAGGTCAGTATTTTCTTATTGGTAGCCCAAATCCTATAGTCTGCCCATATCTTACTAGGTGTTGAATTTGAGAATACACCTGAGATTTTCTGAGACTGCTCTTTGCACACTGGCCATAGATGAGAAAGCAGAGGATGTTTTAAAAGGGTGAAGAAGATGCAGGGAACATTAAAAAAAAAAATAAGTGACTGAGTGTCTTTGCTCACCAATAACACAATAAGCAACTAGAGGTCAAGGACCCTGGCTACTACTTCCTTTTTTTTCTCCATAGTGATGAGCACACTAATGGAAGTAATCAAATTGTAGTAGAGTATGTAGCTATTTCTTAGCATTAAAACTATTTTATTTATTTATTTTTGACAGGCAGAGTGGACAGTGAGAGAGAGAGACAGAGAGAAAGGTCTTCCTTTGCCTTTGGTTCACCCTCCAATGGCCGCCGCGGTTGGCGCGCTGCGGCCGGCACACCGCGCTGATCCGATGGCAGGAGCCAGGTGCTTCTCCTGGTCTCCCATGGGGTGCAGGGCCCAAGCACTTGGGCCATCCTCCACTGCACTCCCGGGCCACAGCAGAGAGCTGGCCTGGAAGAGGGGCAACCGGGACAGAATCCGGTGCCCCGACCGGGACTAGAACCCGGTGTGCCGGCGCCGCAAGGCAGAGGATTAGCCTAGTGAGCCGCGGCGCCAGCCTAGCATTAAAACTATTAAACATCACCCTCATAAAGAAGTAGAGGTTGGACCCTTAATGAAATAAAATTCATTTTTCTTAACAAACATCTATTACCCATGTATAATTTGCCAGAAGACTGTCATTGTGGTATTCTTTATTCTAAGCTGAAACTACTTTCACCAAGGCTTTTAGATCTCAGTTATTTTAAAACTGATTTTTAAAGAATGGGCATAGGTACGCAAATCTAAATGATACTTTGCACTAATTATTATTATTATTATTATTTTTTTTGGTGTGGGAACCTGGTTAGTAGGGATTATCTGGAACAGATGCAGTCAATCTTAACTTGAAGATACTTTCAATCCCACATAATCAAAACCATACTCATTGACTCAACTCAACAAGCTATGTCCACTGTTACCAAACCGCATTTCTGGTCATGATATCTAGAGAGAAAATAATCAACATATACTGAAAAAGTATTGGATAGCCTGTCAAATGCAGAGCTGCTTAAATTCCAAATGACTCCTTTGCTCCTGAACTTGCCAGTCAGTCCACATGATGCCAAGATTAAATTTTATAAAAAGTGCAAATTAAATACTACCTTAATGGAACATTTAAGTTGACAATTACTAATCATTAATAATTCTAAGCCAAATAATTCATAGTTACCCTCCACAGTCACTGTTACCAAGAAAAAGGTATGACTCTAATTTTTCTCATAAATTCTGGACAATAATTGAAAATATGCACACAAAACAAAACAACTCTTCTCCTCAAGCAGCATATAATTATTAGGACTTTCAAAATCTTACAAAGTAAATGGAAAATTTCATATTTATCAAGCTTGTTTGATGAACATAAATAAATCCAGAAAGCCTATTTTGGGTGACCTGATTACATTTCCTAATCTTTTCAAATAATCAATAACATTTTCCTTAGTTTATTGTGGGTAGAGAAGTTAAGTAATTTCTATTTTGATTAATGATATTTGAATGTGTATGATGTTCAATCCCTAATTTTATATTAAAATGGGGATTATGTGCATATGTTTTTAGTCTTTCTATTTTTAAAGCATTAGTTGTGGAATATTGAGGCTAATATCTTAGCTTCTCTCCAATTGCTTATGAATCAGTTTTCAAGATGTTTGAAACAGTCCATTGTTTGTCTATGTACTGAGTCTTATTGGTTTGCTATCCATGATCAATTTTCCCTATAGTTTTTCCTGAGCAGTACAGTTTTTGTCTGAGTATCTATCTCTCACACAAACCTATATGCTGTAAGCTTACACTATGCAATAGACACCAGTCATGCCTGACAATTTAAATTTGAACTGATTAAAATAAAAATAATTGATATTAGGCATAGTTCAAGTACTTGATAGTCACATTTGACTAGTGAGTAGTATAGTTAACAGAGAACATTTCCATCTTTGCACAAAGTTGTATTAAAAGTGCAAAGTTTAGAAGCGGTTGCTATGGCATAGTGGGGTAAGTTGTGCTTGGGATACCTACATACCATGTTGGATTGCCTGATTCTAGTCCAAGTTGTGCTGCCTTCCAATATAGTTTCTTGCTAATACACCTGGGAGGCAGTCCTTGATCCAAGTATTTGAATTACAAACACTCAATATGAGACCTGGATGGCATTTCTGGCTCCTGGCTTCAGCCTGCCCCAGCCTTGATTGTTTGAGGCCTGCGCAGGGTGGTGTCGGGGCATTTTTGGCAATGAACTAGCTGACAGAATGTATCCGTTTCTTCCTCTCTCCTCCTCTTTCTCTGTCACTCTGCCTTTTAAATAAATAAAAATAAATCTTAAAGGAAGTACAAAGTTCAGAACATAATACCAACTCCAAGGAAAATACTGGGTTGAGTTGAATTATATACATATACATGTATATATATATATATATATATAATTTGACTATAATATTTGCTTATGGGTATCTGCATGGCACCTTCAATCATAGTAACCTCAAGATGAATTTGACTATTCTTGCTAGAAATGCTGAGAAAGCAAAACCAAATTTTTTATATCATCATTGAATCTTCTGTGTTAACAAATCCAGTAACCTCCCAAACTCCTCGACTTTTTCAGGTTTTCTAGCCAAGTTTGAATTTGTCTATTTTTAATTACATTTTAATGATAAACTCTGTAAGTAATCATTTGATGCCAAATTTAATTATCCTTTGTGCAAAACAGTGGGGAAAATTATGAATCTAAATTAGGCATGTTATGTCTTCAACTTAGTTTGCCTTTTATATGATAGAAAAATATATATTATAAATTTAGATATCAAGCTGTATAGAACAGACTGTACACATGAAGGGACTCCAAAACATTCATGGAAAATGGAATTAAAAAATAAGCATATTTAGGTCAAAATAATTTTTAAATCCATCTATAGATTTTATATAATATGCATTTCCATGAAATTTTTGAGGACCTCTTGTATGTCTAGAATCCATAAAGATAGAAGTGAAGATCGGTTTGTTCTTGACCACCTAAAGATACTTGTCCAACTTGACTCAGCCTTGAAGGGTGGTATGAATTGGTTGAGATCTGAGAAGCTCATTCTATGTGACTGCTAGTCAGCTGTTCTGTCTACTAATAACACAGCCTCTGATGGGTCCCTCAAATGAAAAGCCTTACTAACTTGCTCACTACTAGTTGGAATTTCAAAAATTATAACTGATTTTTACAATTTCTCACCCTTACATTAAATTTCCAAATGCCACTAAACATCAAAGCCAAGAAAGAATGAGGTGATTTTTTAATTAATTAATTTATTTGAAAGTCAGAGTTACACAAGAGAGAGGAGAAGCAGAGAGAGAGAGAGAGAGAGAGAGAGAGAGAGAGAGAGAGAGAGAGGTCTTCCATCTGATGGTTCACTCCCCAATTGACCACAACAGCCAGAGCTGTGCTGATCCAAAGCCAGGAGCCAAGAGCTTCTTCCAGGTCTCCCACATGGGTGCAGGGGCCAAAGAGCTTGGGCCATCTTCTACTGCTTTCCCAGGCCGTAACAGAGAGCTGGATGGGAAGTGGCGCAGCCAGGTCTCGAACAGGCACCCATATGGGATGCCAGCACTTCAGGTCAGGGCATTATCCTGCTGTGCCACAGGGCCAACCCCAAGAATGAGGGCTTAAAAGTGAAAAAATGTAAAATCCTATGCTATGATGACAAGTATGTAAGGTTATAGGAACATATTAGCGCTAATAAAAATATCACTTTTATTGAAAATAAATATAAAGTATATTTAATGGTGCTCAATGCTTAACAAAACTCATATGATTCAACAATCAAAATATCTATATTACAGGTGAGGAGATTAAGACTCAGAGTCAAGAAAAAAGCCAGAAATTATACATTTAGAAAATGATGGGGCCTGCACCATGGCTCACTATGCTAATCCTCTGCCTGCAGTGCCAGCACCCCGGGTTCTAGTCCTGGTTGGGGTGCTGGATCCTGTCCCAGTTGCTCCTCTTCCAGTCCAGCTCTCTGCTGTGGCCCGGGAAGGCAGTGGAGGATGGCCCAAGTGGTTGGGCCCTGCACCCCCATGGGAGACCAGGAGGAAGCACCTGGCTCCTGGCTTCGGATTGCTGCAGTGCGCCAACCACAGCAGCCATTTGGGAGGTGAACCAATGGAAGGAAGACCTTTCTCTCTGTCTCTCTCTCTCTCAGTGTCTAACTCTGCCTGTCAAAAAAAAAAAAAAAAAAAAGAAGAAGAAAAGAAAAAAGAAAATGATGGACTCAAAATTTGGGTTGACCCAGAGTCACCTAACTCCAAAAGCAACATGTTGAACAACTACATTATAAAATTTAATATATCATTTTTTAGACAAAAGTATACATATCAATGGAAATATAATTTTTAGGGAAAATAGCAGAAATTTGCATATTTAGTGTTTGCCTGTTATTAAACATACACTTTAATAGTTTTGTTTCTCACAAGTACAACTTAAAATTTATAATTTTTGATTTCTTAAAACTTACACATACCCTTATCTAGATTCCTGTAGTGGACAGATTCTTAGGCATCACCTATCGTCCCAATCTCCCATATTAGCCTACCTAGCAAATTAGTCCTAATTAAAATGTTATAACACAGGTGATATGATGTGATTTCTGTGACTAGGCTATACAGAATTGTAACTTCGGTCTTGCCAATAGATTCTTTTGCTGGCTTTGATGAAACAATTTTCCATATGGAGAGACGCATCTGGCAAGAAACTGAAGGCAACCTGGAGTGAACAAATGGCAGGAAACTAAGGCTCCTGTACAATAATCTGCAAAAAATTGAATACTGTCAATAACCTAATTTATTTGGAAGTAGATCCTTCTTTATTTGAATTTTCAAATGAGATCTCAGCTGTTAGGAAAAGAGGCGCAGAATATAGAGGAGGCAGTATGCAAATTTATAACCAGAATTAATTTATTCAGAGAAAATAAATTCAATAGAGGTGGGTGATCAATGCTGGCATCCACATTGATGGAACATGTGGCAGAAGGACTCGACCCCAGAGGCCAGGCCTTTTTATATATTAGGAGAGTTAGGATGAGGGTGGGGGTAGGGGGCAGTAGGCAGAGATGAATTTCTGGAACTTGTCTTCCAGGTAGCCATGGGGGTGAAGTATGAAGCTAATAGAGTGTGAGACCCAATTGATATTCAAGGTTAAGGAATAAATTCCAATGTTTATCTTTTGGCCAATGAATGAGAATAGTTGAGGCATATGTCTTTGTTTCAGCAATCCTGACTCCCAGCATAGATAAGGAGAAGGGGTGCTGATTTCACTCTGGCTACTTCCTGCTGATATGGGATGTATACATGGAGACAGGACTTGAGCGAGGGGCTATACTCCAGATTGTATTGATAGAAGAAGAGCAGTCTTGTGTTGCCCGGCAAGATGGCTTGAGATATAGCAATTATTCGTTCCTGCAAGAAATTTTGGAATAAGTTAATTATACATAATTTTACATGGTATAATTATGATTATGAGGATCAAAGGAGATGCTAGAGACATTTCCCACAGCAGAAAAGATGGCCTAAATGAAGCAGTTACTTTGTGAATACATCTTTTTAGCACATTAACCTGAGAGAGTGGGAGTACACTTATATGAAGATGTTGCTAGTTTTAATGAAGTAAAATGTACCCAAGGGGGTACCCTTTGAGCTTGGCAGCAGTGGGGGTAGTCAATATCACCTGGTAGGGCCAACTCCACCTTGGCTTTAGGGCAGCTTCATTTTTTTTTTTTTAGATAAACCCAGTCAGTAGGTTGACAGGTAGGAGTATAGTCAGGAGGTACAGAGTGCGGTTTGGGTAGGTGTGTGTCTGCGTAGGTCCGTAAGTGAGAGTAGATTTCAGTAAGAAGAGGGAAAGGGAGATAACTTCAGAGTCTTGTAGGGGCAGTTAGGTGAAAGAAGAGGCCTTCCATAGAGGATTTCAAATGGGCTGAGCATTAACAGCTTCCAAGGAAGAGATCTAATTCTTACCAGAGCTAAAGGAAGGAGTTTTATGCAGTCTATGTGGACCTGAGCAGAGAGTTTCTTTAGAGCCTGTTTTAAAATTCTATTCATCCATTCTACTTTTCCTGAAGAGGGAAGACAATAGGGAATGTGAGAATGCCATGAGATATAAAGAGAGACAGATACTATTTGAGTAATTTGAGAGGTAAACTCCGGTCCATTATCTGACTCAATGGAAGCAGGTAATCCAAATATTGGGATAATATCATTTAATAATATAGTGGACATGGTGGAAGTTCTTTTGTTAGTAGTGGGAAAAGTTTCCACTTACCCCGAGAATGTGTCCACCATCACCAGAAGGTAACGTGTTCACCTAACTGGTAGCAAGTGGGTGAAGTCAATCTGCCAGTCCTCTCTTGGGAGTGATCCATGGGCCTGGTGAGTGGGGAATGGGGGTGGCCTGATGTTAGAGTTGGGGTTAGTGGTTTGACAGATGCTACATGTCTGAGATACATTATACAGTTTCTCTTACGGCAGGAGTTACGTTTATATGTGATCTCAGGAAGAGAGTTTGAGTTTGCGTGATAGATGAAATGGCAGTTTTTTAGAAAGGTAGCTTGGAGAGAAGGGAGTATTAGTTTTTCATCTAGAAACCACCATTAGTCCTTTCTAGATGCCCTTTCTTGTTGGATTGGAGAGATTTCTAAGCCTGAATATACAGGAGGCAGGTTAGAGAAAAGATAGGATTGTTTCCCCATGAGCCACTGCTTTAGCTGTCAGATCAGCCTGATTGTTGGCTTCAGATAGATATTGTTTGCCTTTCTGTTGTCTTTTGCAGTGCATAATAGTGGCTTTTGTTGGCAGCTGGGCAGCATCAAGAAGAGCTTTAGTCAGCTTGACATTTACTATAAGGGTACCTTGGGCAGTCAGAAAGCCACTTTCTTGCCACATCTGGGCATTGGAATGGATGATATTATAGGCATATTGGTATCTAAGCATATATTGACTATCTTTCCTTTGGATGAGGTGAAGGATCACATCAAGGCTGACAATTCAGCCTGTTGAGAGGTAGTGCCTTGAGGTAGGTGCCTAGCCTCTACGACCCTATGTGGGGAAGAAGAAGAGGTACTACCATGATCTGCATTAATCATTGCGTATCCAGTGGGGAATGGGGGAGTTTTAGAAGCACTACCATCAATGAACCAATCTTGGGCTTTGGAATAGGAGTGTCTATGAAGTGATGCAATCTAGTATAGGAAAAATCAAGGAGGTCAGGACAGGAATGGGGTTCAAAGGGGATCAGAGACAGTGGTGGGGAGGAGAGTAGCCAGGTTGAGAGAAGAGCAGTCAAGAAAGGTAACAGTGGGCTGGAAAAAGGAAGAGTGAAGAATTTGGATGCAAGACGGTAATACAGATTGTAAAGCTCGGTGACTGAGGAGATCTTGCAACCCCTGAGAGGACCAGATTTGTAAGGGTTGGTATAGGGTTAGCTTCTGGGCCTCAGATATGAAAAGGACTGCAGTGGCCAGAACCCTTAGGCATTGGGGCCAGCCTTGATAAATCCCATCTAATTGGAGAAATAGACCACAGGTGTAATTAAAGTCTCTGGTCTCTTGGGCCAGGAGATCAAGTGCTTGCCCTTTAGAGCTATGAATATAGAGAAGGAAGAGTTTAAGTGGGTTAGGAAGGCTCCAGACGGGTGCAGCACATGTGAGGAGGACATAGGGTGAGGGGAGGAGGCAGTATGGGAGAAGATAGGGAGTTGGGAGGAGGCTGGGTAGGGTCTGATGGAGAGACGGGGGATAGGGTGGGGGATCATTCACAGGATCGGGGTCACAGAGTGGATGAGATAAGGGAGGGAACAGCAATGGGATGGAAGGCTTACAATGAGGTTTTTTGTTTGTTTGTTTGTTTGTTTGTTTGTTTTTTCCCCTTGGGAAGAGCTGGCTAAAAAGAATTCAGGAGAGGAGTGGGTGGAATGGCAGCAACTGCCCCTGTTGCTGCTGGTGGGGCGGAAGAGGAGGAGGAGTTAGAAGGAGATAAGGGTGGAGTGAGCAAAGGGACGGATACCTGAGCTGCAGGCTTCTCAGGTGGGGAGAGAGAAGGGAGGGGTGGGGAGGTAGACGGTTTAAGGCAGGGATCCAAGCTTTCTTCCTCTATAAGAATTTGGAGTGCAGATAGTGAGGTCTCAGGGAAGAGTTAGGGAAAAAACTACAGAAGGAACTCTTCCAGAATTAGAGGGACATGGTGGATCTACGTGGAGGACACAGGCACACACAGCTCGGAGGCCAGCTGCCGAAAATCTTCTCCTCCACACCAGTGCTGAAAAGAGAGGTGAGGTGAAACCGCAGTAGCCTGAGACACTGGCAGTAAAGCAGAAGGAAGAGCCTAGAGGGAACAAGGCTTGAAGCCCCATGGAGGAAAGTACACCAGCCTAACTAGAGGAGAGAAAACAAAAGGGACAGTACAGACATGATTCTCTCTCCACACACCAAAGGTGTGTGAGACAATAGAGCAGGCACCATTTTGGACATATGTAAAAGCTGCACCAGCTTGGGGCTGTGCCCGCCCTCCTCCAAACAGAAAAACTTGACTCTGGTTGGGAGTAATAACAGGGGACTGAGACCTAGTGAATGTGTGGAGCTTATGAACCAGGATGTGAAAAAAAAAAAAAATGAGGATGTGTGGGAGAACTCATGGTGTGGCTGAGGGAACCAACAGAATGTGAAAAATATTTGCAAACTATGCAACAGACAAAGGATTAATAACCAGAGTCTACAATGAGATAAAGAAGCTCCACAACAGCAAAACAAACAACCCACTTAAGAGATGGGCCAAGGACCTCCATAGATATTTTTCAAAAGAGGAAATCCAAATGGCAAACAGACACATGAAAAAATATTCAGGATCACTAGCCATCAGGGAAATGCAAATGAAAACCGCAATAAGGTTTCACCTCAACCTGGTTATAATGGCTTACATACAGAAAACTACCAACAGATGCTGGCGAGGATGTGGGGAAAAAGGGACACTAACCCACTGTTGATGGGAATGGAAACTGGTAAAGCCACTCTGGAAATCAGTTTGGAGATTCCTCAGAAACCTGAATATAACCCTATAATACAACCCAGCCATCCCACTCCTTGGAATTTACCCAACGGAAATTAAATTGGCAAATAAAAGAGTTGTCTGCACCTTAATATTTATTGCAGCTGAATTCACAATAGCTAACACAAGGAATCAACCTAAATGCCCATCAACGGAAGACTGGATAATGAAATTATGGGATATATGCTCTAGAATACTATACAGTAATAAAAACAAAAATGAAATCAGGTCACTTGCAACAAAATGGAAGAATTTGGAAAACATCATGCTGAGTGAAATAAGCCAGTCCCAAAGGGACAAATATTATGTTCTCCCTGATTGGTGACAACTAACCGAGCACCAAAGAGGAAACCTTTTGAAGTGAAAAGGACACTAAGAAACAATCACTTGATCAGCCCTTGTCCTGATTGTCGAGGAACAACTTAATATTTTATTCATATTACTATTTTTTGTTCTACTTAACATCATTGGTTGAACTCTTTAATTAACACACAATTATTCTTGGGTGTTTAAATTTAACTGAAAAGTGATCCCTGTTAAATATGAGTGGGAATAAGAGAGGAGGAGATGTACAGTTCGGCACATGCTCAATCAGACTTATCCCTAATGGTAGAGTTAGAAACATGCCAGGGGATTCCAATTTAATCCCATCAAGGTGGCATGTACCAATGCCATCTCACTAGTCAAAGTGATCAGTTTCAGTCCATAATTGGTCATAATGATAGGATTAAGTGTCAAATGGATCACATAACCAAGACTTGTGTTTACTAATAATAACTGATAGAATTTAAAAGGAGAGAACAATCCAACAGGGGAAGCCAGATACACAGCAGGCTCATAGAATGGCAAATCCCCAAACAACACTCTGGCCTCAGAATCAGCCCTTAAGGCATTCAGATTTGGCTGAAGAGCCCATGAGAGTATTTTAGGCATGGAAAGTCAAGACACTCTGGCAAAAAATTGACCTAAATGAAAGATCTCTGTGAGTGAGATCCCAGTGGAAAGAACAGGCCATCAAAGAAGGCAGTACCTTTCTCTCAAGGGAGGAGAGAACTTCCACTTTGACTATGGCCTTGCCTAAATAAGATCAGAGTTGGTGAAGTCAAGAGGCTTTCATAGCTTTGGAGCTCGTGACAAGAGACTTGGGTGATTACTGACATCATAAATAAGAGTGTCAATTGTTAAATCAACAACAGGAGTCACTGTGCACTTACTCCCCATGTAGGATCTCTGTCCTTAATGTGTTGTACTATGTGAATTAATCTTATCACTAGTCTCAAACAGTACTTTATACTTTGTGTCTGTGTGGGTGTAAACTGTAAATCTTTACTTTGTATGTGCTAAGTTGATCTTCTGTATATAAAGATAATTGAAAATGAATCTTGATGAAGAATGGGATGGGAGAGGGAGCGGGAGAGGGGATGGTTGTGGGTGGGAGGGAGGTTATGGGGGGAGAACCTGCTATAATCCAAATGTTATACTTTGGAAATTTATATTTATTAGAAGAAGTTAAAAAATAGAAATAAATAAAAAAGAAGCAAGTCAAAGGGGAGTCTAGTGAAATTTGCAAAATTTTGGAACCTATGGATTAGGCAAGCTACAGCCTGAAGGAAAAGGGTCCTTTTCACATGGTGTCCCCCAGGAAAAGATTATCACAATCAAGAACCAAGATGAACCGGCCCAACTGAACACCCTAGACACTATGAGGGGGGAGGAACCTGTCAGGAGTGATGCCCCAGCACGCTTGAGGTGATGGGAGCCTCTCTTACCAGTGCAATGGCTCAAGAATAATATCTGATGTTGTGTGCTGCGATGAGATCTGGCAAAGGGCTCTGGCTGTATATTCATTGGAAAATGAGAAGTGCAAGTGGGAGTGAGTACATGTTCTAGAGAGGTGTCTCTCAGGGCCACTCAGGTCATAAGGGAAAAGGAGATGGTAGGAAACAGAGGGTAAGGGCTAGGCAGAGACAATAAATAAGTGAAAGGAGTTCAGAAAAGAGAAGAATTCAGAGGGGGGGGGGGTCACAGCTCTTACCCAGAGAATGCAGGAGAGGCTGGTTTGGGCAAGATGCTGATCCCTCGCTCCCCTTCTTACATGGGGTACTGCAAATGTCAGAAAAAGAGGCACAGAACAGAGGCAGGCAACATAAAAATTTACTGAATTTATTCAGAGAAAATAAATTCATAGAGTTAAATGACCAAATGCTGGCATGAATATTGATGGAACATGTGGCAGAAGGCCCCAACCCTAGGAGCCAGACCATTTTAGGAGGGATAGGGATGGCGGTGGGGTTAGGGGATAGAATAGCAGGCACAAGTGAATTCCTAGAGCTGGTCTTTCAGGTGGCCATGGCGGATGGGATATAAAGGCAATAGAGTGTGAGACCCAGTCGCGATTCAAGGACAAGGAATAAATTCCAATGTTTATCTATCTGTTGAGCAATGAGGGGAAACAGCTGAGGCTTGTGCCTTTGTTCCATCACCAACCCTCAACCTTGACTTCAGTCATGTGAAAAACCCTGAAGCCACAGAAACTACAAGGTAAGTGTATGTTGTTCTAAGCCACTAAGTTTGTGCTAACTTAATACAAAGCCAAGGATAACGAATGCAATTACCTTATAAGCAAAACCTGAGGAGAAGTTCAAAGCATTTCAACCATGTTCTATGAGTCAGTCTATCCCTGCAGATCTTGAGACAATTCACTTTACTATGCTTATAATTCTTAATTTTAAGATGGCATTTGAGTTTTCTGAGTCTGGAAAATAATTTTTTAAAGATTTATTTTCTTAGTTATTAGAAAGGCAGATTGACAGAGAGGGATAGAAAGACTGGTTCACTAGCCAAATGTCCAGAAAGGGTAGGGCTGGACCAAGCTTGAGACAGAAGACCAGAACTCTAATCTGATCTCCATGTGGGAGGCAGGGGCCAAGCACTTGAGTATCATCTTTACTGTTCCATGTATATTTGCATGTGGTGGCTTATCCTGTTGTACCACAAAGCTGGGCCCCAAAACTATTTCTTTCAATATTATATAGTCCTTCAAACATAAAACTTTGTACACTGTACAAGTGTTTGGGCTCTGCACCCCATGGGAGACCAGGATAAGCACCTGGCTCCTGCCATTGGAACAGCGCGGTGCACCGGACGCAGCGCGCTACCGCGGCGGCCATTAGAGGGTGAACCAACGGCAAAAGGAAGACCTTTCTCTCTGTCTCTCTCTCTCTCTCTCTCACTGTCCACTCTGCCTGTCAAAAAAAAAAAAAAAGAAAAGAAAAGAAAAAACTTTGTACACTATGTGAAGATGAAGTCAGTGATGCCTGTTGAAATGGGTGTTTTGGAGTAGCAACCAAGCATAGCTTTGGTAATAAACATGGCTACTCAGAAACAATAAGGCATTCAGAACTGGCTTCTTTTCTCAACGTAGAATCTTAAAGGAATATTTGATAGTATTTTTTCATATATACAAAGAAGAACTGGTGTTCAATAAACTACAAAAATGTGATTATACATATAATCTGTGTGTTTAAAAAGAGCTTAATATTATGTTTACAAGTGCTTTTTACCTCTCCCTAACTTATATTCAATGAGCTTGAAGATTTTTGAACAGTGTTCCCTAGATTCCTCTTTCCTAATACCAACACTGACTATAATATTTCTTTTCTTTTTGGACAGGCAGAGTGGACAGTGAGAGAGATAGACAGAGAGAAAGGTCTTCCTTTTTCTGTTGGTTCACCCTCCAATGGCCGCTGCGGCCGGTGCACCGCACTGATACGAAGCCAGGAGCCAGCTGCTTATCCTGGTCTCCCACAGGATGCAGGGCCCAAGGACTTGGGCCATCCTCCACTGCACTCCTGGGCCACAGCAGAGAGATGGCCTGGAAAAGGGGCAACCGGGACAGAATCCGTCGCCCCGACCAGGACTAGAACCCAGTGTGCCTGCGCCATAGGCGGAGGATTAGCCTATTGATCCGTGGCACTGGCCTATAATATTTCAATAGCTCATATTTCAACAAAAAACAGCATAATAATATTTTTTCATAAGAATTGAACAATAGGGGCTAGCACTGTGGTACAGCAGGTTAACGCCCTGGCCTGTAGTGCTGGCATCCCATATGGGCGCCGGTTCAAGACCCAGCTGCTCCACTTCCAATCCAGCTCTCTGCTATGGCCTGGAAAGCAGTTGAATAGGCCCAAGTCCATGGGCCCCTGCACCTGCGTGGGGAGACCTGGAAGAAGCTCTTGGCTCCTGGCTTTGGATCGGCTCAGCTCTGGCCGTTGTGGCCATTTGGGGAGTGAACCATCGAATGGAAGACCTCTCTCTCTGTCTCTCCTCTCTCTGTGTAACTCTGACTTTCAAATAAATAAATAAATCTTTTAAAAAAAGAATTGAACAATACAATTGATAGAAGAGAATTCTGACAACTATTGTAGCATTGGAATGAAAAGCATCTAAGCAATAAAAAGACTTTCAGAAAACACAAACTCATTTTGAACTCATTTACTGAGACAAAATTAAAACATAGGATTGATTTATATCATTATTTTAATATGCAAAATTGTATCTACAAAAAGGCTCAATCAAATTTGCAGTTACTTTTTTAAAGTAAACTGTGGCTCACTTGGTTAATCATCTGCGTGCAATGCTGGTATCCCATATGGGCGCCGGGTTCTATTCCCAGTTGCTCCTCTTCCAGTCCCCCTCTCTGCTGTGGCCCAGAAGGGCAGTAGAGGATGGCCCAACTCCTTGGGCCCCTGCACCCGCGTAAGAGACCAGGAAGAAGCACCTGGCTCCTGGCTTCGGATCAGCACAGCGCAGGCTGTAGTGGCCATTTGGGGAGTGAACCAACGGAAGGAAGACCTTTCTCTCTCTCTCTCTCTCTCACTGTCTATAACTCTACCTGTCAAATAAAAAAAAAAAAGAATTTATTAACTTATTTGAGAGGTAAAGTTACAGAGAGTGGGAGAGAGAGAGAAAGTTCTTCCAGCTGCTGGTTCATTCTTCAAATGGGCACAATGGTCAGAGTAGTTCGATCTGAAGCCAGGATCCAGTAGCCAGGAGCTTCTTCCGGGCCTCTCATGCTGGTAAAGGGGTCCAAGCACTTAGGCTATCTTCCACTGCTTTCCCAGGCCATAGGCAGAGAGCTGGATCAGGGATAGAGCAGCCAGGACTCTAAGAGGTGCCCATATGGGATGCTCGCGCTGCAAGCAGAGGCTTAGCCTACCACACCACAATGATGGCCTTAAATTTGTAGTTACGTGATTAATACTATCAATTTATATCCTCAAGCTCAATTACTTAACTTAAAGTGATCTTTTTCATTGACAGTATTAACCAAGAAACTTCCAAATTCAGAGTTTGTGTGTGGACCTTGAAACATTGATATTCATATATATCATAAATATAAAGTTTATAACAATTTACCAACAGTAAATAATTTTATTGGTGAAATCTTCAGTTAAGTAAGGTCACAGCAAGGAATTAAAAATCTCCCCCATAATTGTCTTTTGTATGTGGAACTATTGATTTCCCTTTTACATCAATCTGAATTATATCTTCTGTGTTAGAGACCTGTTAGGTAAGTACCCAAAATAATAAGTTAGTTTTCAAAATTATTTGGAATTCCTCAGATTAAAATATGTTGTATGTATTAATGTGTCAAGTTTGTGATGAATATATATATATATATATATATATATATATATATATATCTTCTTAATAACTACTTAGTTATGGCCGGCACCACAGCTCAATAGCCTAATCCTCTGCCTGCAGCTCCGGCACAAGGGGTTCTAGTCCAGGTTGGGGCGTCGGATTCTGTCCTGGTTGCCCCTCTTCCAGGCCAACCCTCTGCTGTGGCCCAGGAGTGCAGTGGAGGATGGACCAAGTGCTTGGGCCCTGCACCCCATGGGAGACCAGGAGAAGCACTTGGCTCCTGGCTTTGGATCAGCGTGGTGCGCCGGCCGCAGTGGCCATTGGAGGGTGAACCAACGGCAAAGGTTAATGCCACTCTTAGGATCATTGGTTACTATCCTCACCCTGTCTTTTATGACCTTGTCTAAATATGATCAGAGTCGGCAAACTTGGAAGGCTTTCATAGCCTTGGCATCTCATGACAATAGCCTAGGGTGGTTACTGGTACCATAAACTAGAGTGTCAATTTGTTGGGTCAACAACAGAAGTCACTGTGCACTTGCTCCTCATGTGGGATCTCTGTCCTTAATGTGCTGCACATTGTGATTTAATGTTATAACTAGTACTCAAACAGTATGTTTCACTTTGTGTTTCTATGTGGGTGCAAACTATTGAAATCTTTACTTAATATATACTAAATTGATCTTCTGTATATAAAGAGAATTAAAAATGAATCTTGATGTGAATGGAAGGGGAGAGGGAGCGGGAGAAGGGAGGGTTGGGGGTGGGAGGGAAGTTATGGGAGGGGGAAGCCATTATAATCCATAAGCTGTACATTGGAAATTTATATTCATTAAATAAAAGTTAAAAAAATACAGATAGGTTTCCGTGTATAATTTTGACTATATTATCTTGGCAACCTAGTATTTCAATTATAATATAATACTAATATTATTTAAAAAGCACAAGTCAAGGTTAAAGTCTAGTCTTCAATCCCTTTATTTTCTTTTGCAATTTGTAAAGTGCCAAAGAAATTCTTTGGAGGTAAAAAAGCATGAGACAGTAAAGGCTCTCTTAAATATGAAAATGCACATAAATTTCACTGATATAGACTCCCTTTGGTTATAATAGGTATGTGATGTATAGGTCCTAGGAGTCTGATCAAAATAAGAATCAAGTGAACATTTTTATTTACAAAAAAGTCACTTCCTAATGTAACTTTTGGCTAATTAAATTTAGTCAAGTTAAAACAAAGGCCAAACTGAATTAAGGACAAGTCAATCATTTTGAAATATGTGAGATTCTTTCATTCCTCTCCCATTTGAATTGCTTTCAAGTAGTTTGGTGAAATATTTATTATCTATCTATCTATCTCATCATTATCCTGATCATGATAATCATGTATGATCACAGTAAAAGAGAGACCTCAATATGAAAATGTGCTAGAATTTAATAAATAAGAAGGTATCAGATTTCTTATGTGATAATCTCCTAAATACCGTAACTTTCAGGCTACACAAAGATGGGGATTATTAGAGAAGAGGTATTAAAATAATTTCATTGCGTGGCCAAAAGTTGTTTCCTTTGATTTGAACTGAGGAGGTATTGGTAGAACTTGCAATAATGTTCTCATCTTTGTTTGATTTAGTGTATGAATTGAAAGCTGCCAGAGATTTATTCAATTGACTTTGATGGATGTTTCCAATCATTGCTTTTTTCTGGCTGTATCAAGGCCAAGGTCCACCAGATGTCAGTACAATATAAATAATCCAAATTCTTTTGTTTGAAAGACTAATACAGCAGATAAAAATGAAATTGCCATGTAACAAAGCCATTACATTGAATTTCAAAAGATTTACCGACACCAAATAGGAGTGAAAGTTGTAAAAGTAGTCAATATAAACCATAATATTTTAAAAATGGTTTATTTCTTATAGCACTCTTATCATTAATACAATCTGATAAAACATCTTCTATTCCTCCTTCTTATTTCATTATCATTCAATTGCAGTGCTTGCCAGATGACTTCTTTATTCCGTGATGGTTTTATATATTAACATTTCCATATCACATTTTACTCTGGATTATTATTTCCCCTCTAGGAATAAAGATAAATCATAAGAGCATTACACTCCTTGACATGTTTCTTTGTTTGATCATACTTAAACTCAAGGTTAATATGTGTAATACCTGCTGAAAATGAGTTGAATTATTGATGTAAAGATATGCCAATACATTTTTCAAGTATTTTTGAGACTATAATATTTGTTGCTGATGGAAGAGTAGTTAATTTACATCACCATGCACACACATATACATACATTTTCTCATACACACAGTTATTCAGTGATTAAGAGGAGTGGGGGACAAGTATAGTTAAGCCTATTTTTGTCTCTGTGTATTGGAGGGTATGGAGCACTTATCACAAATGTCTACTTATTTTTCCCAGTTTCAAAGCTTATTATATCTAGTGTGACTAGTGCATGGAGACATATAAAGATGAAATTTAGGTCAGAGTAATATGAGAAATGGATGGACAAGGTATTTCTATCTTTCAATCAACTCCTAATTATATTCTTTTGTTGACCTGAGAATTACACCATAGGTAATATATTCACTCTTATATCCTTGAATGTTTAAAAAAAAAAAAACTGCCATGTTATTTTAAGGACATGAAGAAACTATAGCTTTCCTAATAGACCTACATAATTCTTTCCTCAAACCATTGAATATTCTTGAGCTCAACTTTCTGAATTTCATTAATTTATAATCAAGGGAAAACGAACAACCATATGACCAAAGAAGTAAAATAATATACTGGAGTTATTGGGATATAACTCGTTAGGAAGACAGTGAATTTGCTGTTTATTATAATTCAGATCTATGTGAAAGGGCCAGTCAAGTTGGGTTAAGTCCAATAAAAGCAAGAAAACTGAGGGCTCAGGCACCTTTAAGGAAATTCAGCGAAATTAGTGCTGGAAAAACCTGAAGGAAATAGAGAATGAATTTTGACACCAATTTGTAAAGAAAATATCAGTAAAAAAGAAAAGATGCTGTTGCTCAAATATATCATTTTTTCAACAGGAAAAAAAATTGACTAAACAGATTTAAAATGCATTTACTGTGATTAATACTTATTTACAATTTTAAAAACCATAACAAATTAAAAAATATAGAAATTCTGCAGGACTGGAAGTGTGACATAGCAGTTAATGCAGGCTGGCATCCCAAATGGGTGCTGGTCTGTTTGAGTGATGCTACACTTTTAATCCAGCCCCTTGCTGTTTGCCTGAGAAAAGGCATGGAAGATGGCCCAAATGTTTGGGCCCGTGTTGCTTACCTAGGAAATCTGGACAGAGCTCCTGCTCCTGGCTTAAGCCTGGCCCAGTCCTGGCCGTTGTGGCCATCTGGGGAGTGAACCAGAAGATTAATGTCTCTCTCTCTCTCTCTCTCTCTCTCTTTCTCTCTCTCAGTAACTCTAAATTTCAATTAAATAATTTTTAAAAAGTTAATTTAAAAAGAAGGAATTCTTTTAACCTAAGGAAGGGTTAAACCAAAAGTGTCAGGCCAGGCAGGATTCAAGTGCTCTGAACAAATCATAAAAAATATTAAAATATTTCTTGAATCACCATTATTTCTTTCTTCTTTTTTTTTTTTTTTTTTGACAGGCAGAGTGGATAGTGAGAGACAGAGAGACAGAGAGAAAGGTCTTCCTTTTTGCCATTGGTTCACCCTTCAATGACCACTGCCGCGGCCAGAGAGCTGCAGCCGGCGCATCTCGCTGATCCAAAGCCAGGAGCCAGGTGCTTCTCCTGGTCTCCCACGTGGGTGCAGGGCCCAAGGACTTGGGCCATCCTCCACTGCCTTCCCGGGCCATAGCAGAGAGCTGGCCTGGATGAGGGGCAACCGGGATAGAATCCGGCACCCCAACCGGGACTAGAACCCGGTGTGCCAGCGCCGCAACCTTATTTCTTTATTAAAATTACATTAGGGAGAAGAACTAGACATGATATGTTACAGGAATCATTTAGTCTCATATCACTTCCATACCACTATATCTCAATTTTTATTCCAAGTTCTTGACCACAGAAGTAAGAATAAAGGCATAAATACAGTACACAAGTGAAAGAAGGATTTCTTTAAAAGAGAATGAGCATAAATTCACATGTGAGTGTGGGCAATCCAACATGGAGAGAGTCCCATAATTGAGTGCACCATACAGAGTTGCCTATGAGGAGAGTAGAAGGCCATTGAAGTACCCGTAAATATGATCTAAAAACAAAAATGGGGGGAAAAGCCACTCCCATATTATCAGTCTGCTTCAAGAGGTAGGAAACAATGAATATACAAATGGGGGGAGGTTAATGAGGGTGAAGCTTTCTGAGGGTCTCATGGTGCCTCCATGTAGAGCTTAAATTCCACACAAGCATTATGGCATCTCCTTCCTGGCCCCAGATGAGACTCAGGCACCATATGGGAAAGTGAGCATACTGGATTGACAAATAAGGGAGCACAGTCACAATGTAGTGGTAGGCAGAAATCATGATATTCCATCTTAATAATTCCTATCTAGTCTTGCTGTCTAGATCCCCCAGACCACCTCCAATATTGCCATTGTCTTTCCTGTTCACTACATTGGCTGCTACCCTCCTTCCCACTATTTACCAACCACATGCCTGCTGTGACAGTAAAGATAGGAGCATCCACACTTAAAATTAAATTGGTTGAACCCATAGAAATTCTGGTCCTCCTGTGTCTGAACATCAGTGGAATATCCCCCAAACTGAGAAGAAATCTTAAGGGTAAAAAATGAAGAAGGAATTTCCATATAAGAACACAAGTTTATTTTGGCAACTTATATGCAGGATTCCACACTGAGGCAGATAAGTTATCTTATTACTTAGCTGGAGTACACAGGGCAGCAAAGGGGGCAGGGTTTTATATATTTGCAAATCAATAGGGAGCTGGGATAGAAGTTTGCATTAACATGATTCCTTTTTCAAACTTTGGTAGTTAGCCCTCCAGACATCCTACTGGTCTTTCAAACTTTAGCAGAAGGGTTTGCAATAGCATTTAAAAGTTATGGCAGGCCAATGGCATCATTTACGCCAGCAAGAGATCAACATTTTTTCTCAAAGAGAGAATGCAGAGTAGAACTCAAGGTGATGTTCTATGGTTGTTCTCACACACTCTGCTATATCTAGATTCATATGAAATACTAGAATGTAGAACCAGGAATCTGGCTTCTCCCTAGGCTTCGTAATACTGTCAGGTAGCATCTCAAAAATTCAGGAGTCCTTTATATGTTAATTACCTTTATTTAATCATTCTATAATATAAGTATACATTAAAATCACATTGTGTTATCAATCACAAAGGGTAGGATGGGTTCTTTTCCTCAGCTTAGTATAGAAATTAAAAGCCAGGAAATGATTTGCAAAGAGGCAGAAACTTTTATTTGATTCTCAAGTGACAGAGAAAATGTCTGGTCCGAGAGGAGACCAGGTGGAGTACCCGAGCAGGTGACTCCCTTTGAGGAAGAGTCCTGGGTTTTTAAGGCATTGCTATCTGTTCATTAGGTTATCCTATTGGGGGTGCCCATTGGACAGCGGGTTTCATATATATATGTTGATTGGATTGGGGCTCTTGGAGAAAGCAGGGGTCTCCTGGAGACTGTCATCTCCTTAGGGGCTCAGCACCTGCTCCTCTGCTAGCTCTAGGTGAAAGATTGTAGCCACCCTGGAGGTATGATTTAAACCCATAAGATCATACAAGATAGCCTGGATCTCCTGAAACTAGTCTGACTCTCTGCAGAGGCTCAGTCTGTTCCCCTGTCAGCTCTGAGTGAGATTGCAGCCACCATGAAGGTGTGATTTAAGGCTGCAAGGTCACACAAGATGGCCTGGATCTCCTGGAACCAGTCTGACTCTCCCCAGGATCTCAGTCCCCTCCTCTGCAAGCTCTGAGTGAAACACTGCACCCACCCTGAAGGTGTGATTTAAGGCCACAAGGTCACACATGCAGCACAAGAAGCTATTAGTGGGGAGATGCTGGTTGGCCTGGAGACAGGCTTTCCAGCCACAGCTGATAGCTTGCTTGTGAAGGACATTCCACCTACGTCTGAAGGGGCCCACAGACTCCCAGCCCCACTGACTGGCCTCACATTGCAACCCATAAATATATAAAAATATTATTTTTCAATTAAAAACAATTAATGGTGTGTGCTTTTGGCACAGTAGTTAAGGTGCCTCTTAGGGTGAATGCATCCAACATCAGAGTGCTTGGGTTCCAGTACTGGCTCCAGTTTCAAACACATCCTCCTGCTAATGTGCATCTTGGGTGGCAGTAGGTACATATTTAAGGACTTGGGATCCCACCACAAAAGTGGGAGACCTAAATGGAATCCCCAGCTACTTGCTTTGACCTGGATCAGCCTTGGTTATTGCAGGTATCTGGAGAGTAAACTAGCAGATGGGAGATGGCTCGCTTGCTCACTCATTCTTTTCTTTCCTTCTCTTTGCCTTTCAAATAAATAAGATGCTTTAATTTTTTTAAATTAAGATAATTAGTGCCCTGTAGAACAGTATGGCAAAGCAAGACAGGGAGCTGGCTGATAAACCTTCCCCTTGTTGACAAAGGCCTCCGAGATACAGTGGTTATCTGTAGTGTCCAGATTTCTGGTAGCAATAGAATCCTGATTTCTTCTTGTTTCTTTGTTTTAACTTTGGTAAGAGTAGGCAACATAATTATTTGTAATTATTTTCCTGCCTCATCTCTTGCCTTTTTCTCTGATTTTTAAAAACCTAAAATAAACAAGTTCTTACTGCAATTATATTAAAGAGAAAGAAATTACATGGAAAATGATTTTAAAAAGTTATAAATAAAAATACTTACTGTTGGTAAAATTGCAGCTATGAATAATATGAAGATTATTTATAAGATTTGAAAAAAGAATTTACAGAGTTTAGCAATGGCCTCTAAATACAAATGCTGTATATCTTAATGGAATCAATTAATGCATTTTGAATTGCAGAGTGTAATTACAGCATTGAATATGAATAAATTGCATCTCATAAATGTCTCAGGCCTCAAAAATTCAATGTTTTCTGAAGAAATCAAGTCACAGAAAAAAATACATGAAGTAGATTTGCATTATAAAATTTCCAAAATTGGTAAAATCTATATCTATCCATTTAGATAAATGGATTCATGGTTTGTAATAACACCACGTAATACAAGGGAAAGATTATAGCAAAATTCAGATTGGGGTTCCTGTATGAGGTAGGAAACAGAAGAACAAAATTAAGACAATAATTTCAGGGAAATAGTAATGTTTTTAAACTAAGTGGCATGTGCAAAGGAGTTCATTTTGGTCTTCTTTCAAATCTATATATGAAAGTGCATGCTCTTTAGTGTGTGTACTATTTTTTATAGTTAACTATTAAATCACTTACAGCTATTCTAAATAACCAAAGGATCCTTCAGAAAAAGCACACACAAGCAGTGTATAAGTACATGTACACACACACACACCAAATAAATAAATAAATAATAAAAAAATACCAAAAGTAAATTCTGTTAAAGCGCTGTACCCACAGTGATAGGTACCTGATCTGTTGAAAGTTCCCTTCTGCCCTTTGCTCAGCAGGAACACATAATTACACAGCTAAAATGACAGAAAACAAGAGTGAAATAGTTCTGCTCTTGGGAACTCAATGCAAATAGCAGCCCTGACCTTTAAATCTCTACTGACTGCATCAATAGTGGTTTATCACAGCACAATAGTCTTAAAAAAGATACTAGTTTTCTCTAGTTTTCTTTTTCTTTTTTTTTTTAATTTGCAGACAAGTGAATTGAGTAATGATCTTCAATTAATAAAGAAAAAGTCAAAACTGAATTTTATCCACACTCTTGATAGGAGACTCACAAAAGGTTTGGAGTAGTTAGAAATAGTAAATAGAGGCTGGCACCGTGGCTCATAGGCTAATCCTCTGCCTACGGCGCCAGCACACGGGGTTCTAGTCCCGGTCGGGGCGCCGGATTCTGTCCCGATTGCCCCTCTTCCAGGCCAGCTCTCTGCTATGGTCTGGGAGTGCAGTGGAGGATGGCCCAAGTGCTTGGGCCCTGCACCCCATGGGAGACCAGGAGAAGCACCTGGCTCCTGGCTTCGGATCAGCGCAGTGCGCCAGCCGCAGCACGCCAGCCACAGCGGCCATTAGAGGGTGAACCAATGGTAAAGGAAGACCTTTCTCTCTGTCTCTCTCTCTCTCACTCTCTCACTGTCCACTCTGCCTGTCAAAAAAAAAAAATAGTAAATAGAACCGTTAAGCTTTCTACAGAAAATATGTATATATTTAATCATTATCATCTCCAGTTTTTAACAATTGATAAAAAATGTTAACAGAAGAATTAAATGAATGATATCGTGCATATCAGGTGAAGTCTAGCATAGAACTGTACAGTTTCAAGTTCATCTTTCCTTCTTAGCATCAGTGTCCACAAGCAAGAACCACTAGTAGCCACTTTGTGTCAGAGGACAGCGCAGTGGAAAGAGGGCTAGGTCATCAGGCTAAGAATAGCTGGTGTTGATGTATTCTGTAAGCAAATATGGTCAGAATAGAAGACAATGAAGACCCTCCTGCTGAGTAATGCCTATTAATTAAGGCTATAGCCCATGATTGTAATAGGAATAGGAATATTTTATGCACAGTAAGGACTCTGGCCAACTTGTATGACAAAAATAAACAAAAACACATGCAAAGTTGGGTATTTGACACTCTTTTTTAAGTTTTTAAAACCCCCAAACAACTAGGGGTACAGCACTGTGCCCCAGCAGATTAAGTAGCAGTCTGCAGTACAGGAATCCCATATGGATGTCGGTTACAGTCCCAGCTGCTCCACTTCTAATCCAGCTCCCTACTAATGTGCCTGGGAGGGCAGCAGACCCTGTACCCAAGTGAGAGACCTGGAAGAAGCTCCAGGCTCCTAGCTTTGGCCTAGCCCAGCCCTGGCCTTTGTGGCCATTTAGGAGTGAACTGGTAAATGGATGATCTGTCTGTGTCTCCTACCAAAAATTATATGGAGTCACACAAATCCCAGAATATCCCAAGGCAATCTTGAATAAGAAAATTCAAGTTGGAGGCACCACAATACCAGACTTCAAAGCATGTTACTTGCTATAGTAATTGAAAAAACAAGGTACTGGCATAAAAAAAGACACATTAATGATTGGAACAGAACAAAGAGCCCAGAAATTAATCAATGTACACACAGCCAACAGACTTGACAAAAATGCTCAGATCATACAGTGGATTAAGGACAATCTCTTCAACAAATGGTGCTGGGAAAACTGTACATGTATACATATATGTTTATATTTATAGTTTATATATTCCAAATATATATATATATATACTCCAAATATATATTCCAAACTATATATATAAATATACATAGCTTACTACATAGATAATTTATATATATATATAAACTATATATATATATATATATATGAAGAAGAATGACATGAGATCTATACCTCTCACCATTCACAAAAATAAACTCAAGATGATACAAAGACCTAAATTTAAGTCTTAGTATTATGCATTTGCTGGAAGAAAAACATACGGGAAACACTCCCAGAAATTGGTGTAGGAGATGACTTCTTGGATAATATTACCAAAG
This sequence comes from Lepus europaeus, assembly GCF_033115175.1. Classification (NCBI taxonomy): domain Eukaryota; kingdom Metazoa; phylum Chordata; class Mammalia; order Lagomorpha; family Leporidae; genus Lepus; species Lepus europaeus. The sequence continues at coordinate 58,649,867 of NC_084828.1, forward strand.
CACAAAAGGAAAACTAAATAAATGAGACTATATCAAACTTTGAAGCTTCTGTACAGCAAAGGAAATGATCCATAGACTGAAAAGATATCCAACATAACGGGATAAATATATTTGTAAGCTAGCTGACAAAAGATTAATATATGGAATATATCAGCCATTTAAAAACAACAACAACAACCAACCAATCCAGTTAAGAAATGGGCTAAGGACCTCAAAAACAGTTCTCAAAAGAAGATATACAAATGGCTAACTAATATATGACAAACTATTCAACATCACTAGCCACCAGGGAAATGCAGATCAAAACCACAATGAAATACCACCTTTATGACCCTGTCAGACTGGCTGAAATTCAAGACAGAAGTAACAATTTCTGGTGAGGAGGTGGAGAAAGTTGAACAGCTATACACCATTTGCAGGAATTAAATTAGTGTAACCACTATGGAAAACAGTATGGAAATTTCTTTAAAAACTAGAAATAGACTTGCCATATGATCCAGCAATTCCACTACTGGGTATATGTCCAAAGCATCAAGATTTTGTGTCAAAGAGAATGCTGCACCACCATATTTACAACAGCACTGTTCACAACAGCCAAAATTTGGAATCAGCCAAGGTGCCCATCATCAGATGAATGGACAGAAAAAGTGTATATATACACAATGGAACATTATTCAGCTACAAATAAGAATGAAATTCTACCATTTGCATCAAAATGGATGCAACAGAAGGACATGGTGCTGAGTGAAATCAAACAGAAACACAAAGACAAATACTGTATGTTCTCCCTTATGGGTGAGAGCTAAATTTTTTTTTAAAAAATAAAAAAAAAATGAAGAAAAGCCTGTGTGTATCAGTGTTGCTGAAAATATAGTTTTGTAAAACTTTGCTTTATACCTTTGTCAAACCAATGGTTAAGAATGTTATGCGGGGCCACATGCATGCTTGCATTTGAATGGCTGAGTCAGGCCTGGCCAGGAAACCAAGGGACTAGGCTGCTTAGCATGGTTCCTCAGTGCTGGGGGGCAGGTAATGAAGAGATTATGACAGATCTGTGAACTGTGGAATAAATCAAAATCACTGTTTTCTTTCAAAAAGCCACATAAAGAAACCACTAATGAAATCCTAACTAACTACTTCACACTTAAGTGGAATATTATTCAAAAGGAGTGGCTTTAATGCCAGTGAGATCAAAGTGCACTATAAAGATGGCTTGCCTTTGCTTAATGCAGTCATGGTTGAGAATATAATTTATAGTCTGGAAAAGTAAGCTAGGGCTTATTACTGGCAAGATTGGTCCAAAAACCAATCATTATATGATTTTTTGATTATGTTTTATTAAAAAATCACTAAGATACATGTAGTTATTTTCTTGTGTTAAGAAGACTTTGAAAGTGAAAACATTAAAGCAAATAATCAATATTAAAATGTTTTTATTTACACTGAGCTGCTGTGTATGCAACCATCTGAGGAGTGAATCAAAGGAAGAAAGATTTCTCTCTGTCTTTCCCTCTTTTCTAGTGATGCTATCTTTCAAATAAACAAATGAATCTTGAGAAAAAAAAAAAAGTTTGAGAAGCAAACACTTGTATTATCTGAAAGCCATTCTATGTAAGCCAATGATAAGTTGAGATAAAATATGTCTTATCAGTGTGATGATTATGAATTGGAGGCCCAAGTTTGATAAAGAAAACATCAAGAATTGAGAGGGGAGAAAATGTTTGAAAATGAGTTGTATTTTATTATTTTTTAAGATCAGGAAGTTATAGACAATATTTAGAATCCAAAAAAAAATTGAAGTTGAATATCTGATTTTCAAAGAGAGAGAGAGAGAGAGGGAGAGAAATTTTGGATGCCTGTGTACTATTGGATGCATAATGCTTTCCCCAAACTCATATACTAAAGCCATAATTCACAGTCACTCAGAATGTGACTGTATTTAAAGATAGGGCCTTTATATATGTATGTATTTTAATTTTCCTTAAGTTATACAAGTCATGTGTATCATATATACAGGTTTAGGAAGAGTAAGTTAAAATTAAGCACTTAGAATGAGCCCTAATTTAATCTGATTGGTGTCCTTACAAGTATAATTTCATACACCGAAGAAAGATCCACTCAGGTGTGTATACACAGAGAAAAATTATGCAAGGGTACAGTGAAAAGGTAGTCATCTATAAGACAAAGAATCAGAAGCAAACAAACTTGCTCATACATCAATCTTTGATTTTTTTTTTTTTTTTTTTGACAGGCAGAGTGGATAGTGAGAGACAGAGAGACAGAGAGAAAGGTCTTCCTTTGCCGTTGGTTCACCCTGCAATGGCCACTGCGGCCAGCGCATCTCGCTGATCCGAAGCCAGGAGCCAGGTGCTTCTCCTGGTCTCCCATGCAGGTGCAGGGCCCAAGGACTTGGGCCATCCTCCACTGCCTTCCCGGGCCATAGCAGAGAGCTGGCCTGGAAGAGGGGCAACCGGGATAGAATCCGGCACCCCAACTGGGACTAGAACCCGGTGTGCCGGCGCCACAAGGCAGAGGATTAGCCTGTCAAGCCACGGTGCCGGCCGATATTTGATTTTTTGCCCCTTAGAACTGTGGTAACATAAGGTCTATCATTTCAGCCACTCACTCTACCAATTCTATGGGATTGTGTTAGGGCAGCCCTGGCAGACAGAGATTCAGGTAGAACCAGTGTTCTCTTCTTTTTTTTTAATTTAGTAAATATAAATTTCCAAGTACAGTTTATGGATTACAATGGCTCCTCCCCCCATAATTTCCCTCCCATTCGCACCCCTCCCATCTCCCACTCCCTCTCCCATTCCATTCACATCAAGATTCATTTTCAATTATCTTTATATACAGAAGATCGATTTAGTAAATATTAAGTAAAGATTGCATCAGTTTGTACCCACACAGAAACACAAAGTGTAAAATACTGTTTCAGTACTAGTTATAGCATTACTTCACATTGGACAACACGTTAAGGACAGGTCCCACATGAGAAGTAAGTACACAGTGACTCCTTTTGTTGACTTAACAATTTGACATTCTTGTTTATGGTGTAAGTAATCACCCTAGGCTCTAGTCATGAGTTGCCAAGGCTATGGAAGCCTTTTGAGTTCACCAATTTCGATCTTATTCCAACATGGTCATAGTCAAAGTGGAGGCTCTCTCCTCTCTTCAGAGAAAGGTACCTCCATCTTTGATGGCCCCGTTCTTTCCACTGTGATCTCACTCACAGAGATCTTTCATTTAGTTTTTTTATTTTGTTTGGTTTTGTTTTTTTGCCAGAGTGTCTTGGCTTTCCATGGCAAAAATACTCTCATGGGCTATTCAGCCAGATCAGAATGCCTTAAGGGCTGATTCTGAGGCCAAGTGCTATTTAGGACATGTGCTATTCTATGAGTCTGCTGTGTCTCCCACTTCCCATGATGGATTGTTCTCTCCTTTTTTGATTCTATCAGTATTAGCAGACACTAGTCTTGTTTGTGTGATCCCTTTGACTCTTAGAACTATCAGTGTGATCAATTGTGAACTGAAATTGATCACTTGGACTAGTGAGATGGCATTAGTACATGCCACCTTGATGGGATTGTATTGGAATCCCCTGGCACATTTCTAACTCCACCATTTGGGACAACTCCGATTGAGCATGTCCCGAATTGTACATCTCCTCCCTCTCTTTTTCCCACTCTTAAATTTAACAGGGATCACTTTTCAGTTAAAATTTAAACACCTAAGAATAAATGTGTGTTAATTACAGAGTTCAACCAATAGTACTAGAACAAAACAAAACAAAACAAAATTTTAAAATGGATAAAGTATTACATTGTACATCAACAGGTGGTGCGCGCCTGTAGTCCCAGCTACTTGGGAGGCTGAGGCTGGAGGATCGCTTGAGTCCAGGAGTTCTGGGCTGTCATGCGCTATGCCGATCGGGTGTCCGCACTAAGTTCGGCATCAATATGGTGACCTCCCAGGAGCGGGGGACCACCAGGTTGCCTAAGGAGGGGTGAACCAGCGCAGGTGGGAAACAGAGCAGGTGAAAACTCCCATGCTGATCAGAACCAGTGTTCTACATAAATCAGGTAATCAGATGTGGCAGCAGCACTAAGCCTCCTTTATTTTTTTTTTTCTCTTCTCATTGTCACTTTCTTGATACTCCAGAACAGACATTTCTTTGACAAACATCAACAGACAAATTATATAAAGTTTGGTTTCTTAGATCCTGCCCCAGAAACATGTCTATAGGCCTGTGGTAAAGCCTGGAGATCTGAAAATTTTCAAGCATTCAGCAGAGATTCTGATGTCATAGTACTAAGACCAAACTTTGACAGAAACATCCTGGATGTAGGTGGGGAATAGTCACACATAGGGAAACCAGGCACACAGGTAATCTCTGACCAGCATGAGGCATGCACAGAAGTAGGGATATATAGGGACGCTTTTGTACTCTTCCTTTAAAATCTCTAATGTCATGTTCCAAAAGTTTTTCTTCATAATTATATGAGGCCCAAGCTTTATTCATTTAATAAACTGCTATTTTGTACTTAGTAGGTAAGGTGAGTTTAAGATCAGCACTGTGTCAAATATTTCATGCTGATATTTCAGTCTAGTTCACTTCCAGGTTAATTATCACACAGCATCAATATGGCCAGTTCCATGGGGATTTCTCTTGCACAATAAACTTGCTCTTGTAAGGTTTGCGTTCTCAGTTCAATCTTCCATTGTTGTCATATTGAAATTCTTAATTTTTTAACTTTCTTTTTTTATGTGGGTCCTGCAAATTATGTTGCTGCTTCTGAGTACCAAATCCACTTTATGACTTAAGACAAAGGCTTCTATATCTCCCTTGGGTTTCACTTATGTTTCCAGCCTCAGAAATAATCAGAGACCAACAACTCATATAATAGTGGCTACTCTCCATGTTTCATTGTCACAAATGATAGGGAAAACGTAATTGGGAGTTATGTTCATCTGTTTTTGTGTGTTTTACATAATACTAGCATTCTCCACCCCGCACAAAGGCAAGTAAGACCCCCTGAGGCAGATATGGCTTTAAAAAACCATCAAGTGAATCTGGAATACTCCTCATTCTTTATCTTTGTCTACAGTTTAAGAATTCTTTAACCACGGGTTTATGGCATAGCTCATTTTCCGTGCTTTAAATACACCAAGGAACACTACATTATGAGTGCTTCCCCTCCATTTCAAGCTACATAACTTTTTTTATCCTTGTTTTCCTTTCTGGATTAAGTATAATTATGGAAAATAAGATTTTTATCTTCACAAAATGGTATGTTTAGAAAAGAATTAGAGTAGCTCTTAAACCACTCTTCGATCCTTTTTTCTTCTTTCTTATTTCATATTGTTATATTCAGAGAAACAGAATTATGTATTATGATTCAGAGAAAATTACTTCCTGCAAATCTATATTCTATAAATTTAATTCCAGAAAACTAATTAAGGCTTAAATATAGATTAAAATGTGCATGTAGTCATAAGAATTATAATTACAGTAATATGTGATATTTAGTTACATTTATTGTATTCCAAGCATTTTTAAAGTGCTATATGTATATTAATTCCTTTGAGCTTCACAAAAACGATATGAACTAGATATTACAACACATTATGGGTGAAGAAACCCAGGCACTTGTCCTAGTGTCTAGAATTAATCATTGTCTAAAGGAAATACCTAAACTACTATATTAGGTAGAAAACAAGCAGAAATTTTCAAATTCCTATTTTTTTCCAATCACTTTACCCATTTGTTTATATGCTTTTGGGGTTACATATAAATTCACAAACTTGTAACCCATGAGGATACTTTAGAAAGCTCATGAAGGTCCTGAGTTTTGTAGCAAGTAAAGCTGTCATCTGTAACACTTGCATCACTATGGGTGCTGGTTCATGTCCCAGCTGCTCCACTGCTGATCCAGCTCCCAGATAAAGGTCTGGAATAAACAGCAAAAGATGGCCCAAGTGTTTGAGCCCCTATGACTCACATGAGAGACCCAAATAGATGTCCTGGCACCTGACTTGGTCCTGGCCCAGAACTGGTCGTTGAATGTTGAAGCCATCTGAAGAGTCAACCAGCAGATTAAGATTCTCTCTCTCTCTTCCTCTGTATCTTTCTCTCTTTCTCTCTCTCTCTTCCATCCCATTAACTTTTTCAGATAAATAAATAGAACTCTCAAAAAGAAAACCACTTCATGAGCAATTTATTAAAAAATAAGTTGAGGGGCAGACGTTGTGGTACAGTGGTCAAGCTGCCACTTGGGAAGCCTGCAACCCATATCAGAGTACCTGGAATCAAGTCCCAATTCTCTTCACTTCCCATACAGCTTCCTGCAAAAGCACCTGGGAGGCAGCAGATGATGACTCAAGTGAGCTCCTTGTCACCTATGTGGTAGAGTTAGATTGAATTCCTGATTTCAGCCTTCGGTACTCTGTCTCTGTTTCGGTCTCAGTCTGCCTTTCAAATAAGTAAAAATGGATAAATAAACATATTTTTAAACAGGAATTAATTTTTTATAAAAATTGTTGAAATCCATGCTTTTGATATATACGTATCTTCAAGGACAGTCTGTATATTCTTTATGCATATATTTACTTAGTTTTGTAACCGTGAGTCCCAGTGTAATTAAGAAATGTGAAGTATTTCTTCCTGTTTGTTGTGCTATGGTGCCATCATACTTTATCTTAAAATATGATTTTATGATCTGAAATTCATATTTATTTTATTTCTACTCTTCAAATTTTTATTAATTTTATTTATTTGAGAGACAAATGCAGGGAAAGAGAGAGCTCCAATCTGCTGTTCTGATTGCAATAGCTGAAGTTGGGCCAGCAGTTGAGCCTGAAACTCAGTGTGGGTCACCTATGTGGGTGGGACAGAAACAGCTACCTGAGACATCACTTTCTGCATTCCAGGGTCTGCATAAGAAGACATTTGGGATCAGGATAAGAGCCAAAATTCAAACTCATGGAACTCCCTTAGGGAATGCAAGCACCACACGTGGCATCTAACCACTGTGCTAAATTCAAGCCCCTCATTATTTTATTCAAAAATTCTGAAGACTTACGTCAAGAATAGGAAATAATTTGTTCATACATTCAACAAATAGTACTGAGCACCTACTTTATGTCTGGATTGTTTCAGGGCTTTGGTGATGTAGCAGTAAATTAAAGAGATTAAAAAAAAAAATCCATGCTCACAAAGAATGCACACCTGTTCTAACAGTTGATAGAATGGATTCTAAAGAAGAGACAAGGGATGACTGATTAGTAGTGTCAGCCACTGGATGCATGCATGGGTGCCTGCATTTCTGAGCGTGCATCATATGTGTGTTTTGCTGAGGTACTCCTGGCCTAGTGGTATTGACTGGTATTTGCTGATTGACTTGGTTCAAAGGATACATTTATCCTAGCTTCCAAAGCTGGAACATGGGCAACGGTTTCCTTAGACAAAGTAGTATAAATGGATAATTCTTAATGGTAAACTAAAATGATAAACCTATGCTAATAGATTTTGATATATAGACATGTCTGATCTTAGTGGTTCACCTAAACAGGAGGAGGCATTTGGAAGATTTGGAACAAAGTTAATTGCATTTACTAGCCCACTGAGGATCAAAAGCAGAGGCTACTTATTGATGCTAATCAGATTATTTCCAATCAACATCATCCCACTTCACCTCACCCCTCCATATTGATATAAATGCTACTGAATTCTTTCTGTAATATATGCAAAGGAGGTTTCTTCGTCTCTGAATATTTTTACTCAGACACAAATAATGGTAGCCAACATTAAATAAGTATTTGTTTACTAGGCACTTGTCCAAAGGTTTTACAATAATCAATATATTTAACCCTTAAAAGGATTTAATGAGACAAACACTAGCTTTTAAGATTAATTCTATTTTCTTGAGGAATTAAGAGAGGTTGAGTAATTTGCCTGAGTTTGCACAGTTAACAAGAAAAAGAGCCAGGATTTGAACCCGGTGAGTCTCTTTTCTGCTTTCAGAGTCTGCTGCCTAAATACCTGGCACACACTGGCATTTTTATTCTAGAGTCTCTTTACCTACTTTACACTAGTTTGCAAGGAAGAATGTGGTCATAAGTTATTCACCTATCCAGAAAATATTTAGCATGTATCTGCTAAGTACTGGGGAGATTTTTGGTACAAGAGATACATGATGGAAAAATAAGTGTAAGTCCCTATTTGTATGACATTAATTTGCAATGGGCAAAATAGCCAATAAGTAAGGAGGTAGTGAAAACTGCTATGAATTAAAATAAAGCTCTGTAAGTGAATTGAGAGAAGTTGAATGACATGAGGAAGCAAGACATGAATTTATCTGACAAGAATTGTTTTGGACGAGAGAAAAAACCAAGTCTAAGGGCCTCATGGAATAAGGAGGATGATTTACAGAGGAAAGGCAGTGTGGACTGGAAACACATTATGCCAAAAAGTAGCCAGAGCCTACAGAAATGCTGGGGCTTACAGACTGGGATAAAAACTCTGAATTTTATTCACATTTCAAACAAAAGTCTACACAGGAAACAAAAAGCCCTTTGATATGAGGAGGTTGAAATTTAAAAATTGCTAGTGTGAAAGGCTGTAGTCATGCATTGATGATTAAAAGTCTCTATTTGTAGAACCTGCAGCTTGGAATTAAAGTGCCAGGTTCCCTTGTGATTGTGTTGTCAAGTCTTGTTATCAAGGGACATGAAGTATTACTGTTTACAGTCCTTCTCTACTGTAGAGAAACTGTGTTCTCCTTTTCCTCATACTATTTGTTGAACTCTAGTTACTGTAGGGTTAATCTTATGAGTACGAGGGAATTGAAAAAGACATCCTTGTAAAAATTAAGAGTGAGAATAGGAGAGAGGAGAAAGAAGGGTGGGAGTGCTGTTGGGCGAGAGGGAGGGTAGAGTAGGAATAATCGCTATGTTGCTAAATTTTATATATGAAATTCATGAAGTTTGTACACCCTAAATAAAATTTTAAAAATGCTAGCTAAAGGGGTCAGTTCTGTGATGCAATGGGTTAATCCTCTGCCTGCAGCTCTTGCGTCCCATATGGGCGCTGGTTCTAGTCCCAGCTGCTCTATTTCCAATCCAGCTCTCTGATATGGCCAGGAAACCAGTAGAGGATGGCTCAGGTCCTTGGGCCCCTGCACCTGCGTGGGAGACCCGGAAGAAGCTTCTGGCTCCTGGCTTCAGATTGGTGCAGCTCCAGCGGTTGCGGCCATTTAGGGAGTGAACCAGCAGATGGAAGACCTTTCTCTTTGTCTCTCCCTCTCAGTGTCTGTAACTCTACCTCTCAAATAAATAAATAAAATCTTTTAAAAAATTCTAGCAAAAAATAATAAAAGAGACAGAAAAGAGAAAAATAGAGCTTCCTCAATAGGGTCCATCCAGTTCTATAGCAGCCCACAGTCTATCTATTTTAAAGATAGAAAAATAGACATGTCAAACTTACACATTGTTGTTCCACATAAATGCAAATCACAGCAATCTTTGTTAAAATCTCATAGCTCTCACAATTTTCATGCATCTCATCTTTTCACAAAGCAACCCTTGCCCTAACTACCTGAACACACATAGGTAAGATTCTGGATACAATTGTGAATTGTGATGGCAATGTATATCTCCTCCTCAAAGATAGGCAATAGAAAGCTCTCTTTCAATGGGATCTGTGGATGACAAAGTTAACTAGAAAGCAGAATATTTACTTTTTCAATGGTTATAGAACCACAATAAGCATTTCTATTGTATATATTGACATTTGTGGGAAGTATTCATAAAAGATCACAAAACAAATGTGTACTGTTAGACTGTCACCTCAGTCCTACCCTGCCCTGGTAGGTTTTTCTGTAACAACAAATCAAAATTTCAAAATATAGACTATTAGTCTCTAATAATTAGAAAAGATCTTTAAAATTTCACAATATGTCTCAATGCGCTATTGAGTTTGATATTTAAATAACTATTAACTTTTTTGTATTTTTTTAAATTAATTAATCTATTTTTTAAGGAATACAAATTTCAGATGTACAACTATAGGAATATAGGTATTCTTCCCACCATACCAGTCCTGCCATTCACACTCCCAACTCCTCCTCCTTCTCCATCTCCCCTTCCCAGGCCCACTCTCCATTAAGATTCATTTTCAATTAGCTTTGTACACAGAAGACCAACTCTATACTAAGATTGCAACAAACTATTAACACTTTCTTTTTTTTTAATTTTATTTTTAACAGATAGAGTGGACAGTGAGAGAGAGAGACAGAGAGAAAGGTCTTCCTTTGCCGTTGGTTCACCCTCCAATAGCCGCCGCAGCTGGAGTGCTGCTGCCAGCGCATCGCGCTGATCCAAAGCCAGGAGCCAGGTGCTTCTCCTGGTCTCCCATGGGGTGCAGGGCCCAAGGACTTGGGCCATCCTCCACTGCCCTCCCGGGCCACAGCAGAGAGCTGGCCTGGAAGAGGGGCAACCGGGACAGAATCCGGCGCCCTGACCGGGACTAGAACCTGGTGTGCCGGCACCGCTAGGGGGAGGATTAGCCTGTTGAGCCATGGCGCCGGCCTAACTCTTTCAATAATGAGAAACAATTGAGGAAACAGGATTTATTGGCAATGAGGCCACAGCTAGTTCAATGACCTTAGGGTTTTTCTGTTTCATCAGAATATTTACTGTAATGGTTAGAAAAAAGTGCATCAGCTACCTACAAGTTACCATAGGACCCCCATTCACGTTGCTTAGATTGTGACCACATCAGCTTTTCTCTATGATTTTATTCAGAGTTTTATAGCACTATAGTCAAACAAAAGGATATTAGGTAAATAAAAATCTTGAAAAATCTTAAAGAAGAAATCATGATTTCAACTCTGTATTTCCTTTCACCAGACATCAAATGCAAGGGAGCCAATGTAGCAGTAAATTGCAAGCCAATGTTTGAGTACCAATAAAGGAAGCATAGCATCTGACTGCAAATATAGCTCCACAAATACAAATACGCTTTCCATCTTAAGTCATCAAAACATTTGTAGTATCAAGCATACAATTTCTCTTCGAGGCAAAGCTAATGAAGAGTTCCAAAACTTTGCGTTTCATAAACTCTTCATTGCTGATTCATATATGAGATTCCTGATAGTATCTTTTTTTTCCTTTTCCATGGATACAAGTTGGCAGCAAAGAAGGCTCTTGCTATAGGTAATGCATAAAGGGAAATGAAGGAACCAGAAAATACAGTCTCTGCATTGATAGTGGTGGGATATTTTCTCTCATCATCATCACCATAATCCCAGGGTGCAAACTGTTGAAATCTTTATACTAAATTGATCTTCTGTATATAAAGAGAATTGAAAATGAATCTTGATGTGAATGGAAGGGGAGAGGGAGCGGGAGAGCGGAGGGTTGCGGGTGGGAGGGAAGTTATGGGAGGGGGAAGCCATTGTAATCCATAAGGTGTACACTGGAAATTTATATTCATTAAATAAAAGTTAAAAAAAAAAGTCCTCAACAGAAACAGAAAATCCCAGGGCACATAGAATTATTTAAAGTATATCATGAAGCAGAAGAGACGCAAACACCTTTCTCATCCCAGGTGGTGATTGATTCATACTTAACATATGAAATCCATTCTAACTTATGAAATGGACTCTTTTTATAGAATTGAGACCATTTCCCAAATTCAAATCTACAATCTAGTTTTGACAGAACACTTAAAGTCAAGATGAGATTAATTCATACAGAAAAGAAATACGAAGTGTACCAAAAACTCTGAAAATAGTGAAGTGAAAATATATTCAATATATGAAAATGAACATGACTCCACAACTGACACTGTACAGGCAACTGCACAAAACTAACTAATACCAGCATTTAGCACCTAATGTCTAGAAGCTTAATTTAGGCATCACAAGCAATCCTCCTTATTGGCACAGTAATGGTGAATAAAACCTGTAACAATGAGTTAGTGAATACTGAACTGTCCACCCCTAGAGAAGTTATACGATTGGGAAACTGAGAGCCTCTGAATAAACTTTTACCAGATCATTGATATGCAGCTTGATTTAAATGTGTTTCTGTTTAAAGACAACATTGAATACACATTTTGAGCCATTAAGATTGAACTCACAAATAGTAATAGAGCTTATGCCTGACGGAAGCTTTCTAAATGTACATCATTTCTTCATAATGCACATCCTAACCACTCTGAGCTTAGGGAAACTTGACAACACTCCAACACTATTTTTAGAGGACTTTGTCAATAGCAAAATTACCAATTAAATGCACAGAAATACAGAAACTGTGTCACAATGTAGACTGAAAATGATATTATTCATGGTATGAGAGCTGAAGCAAGAAGGCACATCATTGCCTTGTTTAAAATCAGAGTTGTGGAGCCAGCGCCATGGCGCAGTAGGTTAATCCTCTGCCTGAAGTGCCTGCATCCCATATGGGCACTGGTTCTAGTCCTGGCTGCCCCTTTTCCAATCCAGCTCTCTGCTATGGCCTGTGAAAGCAGTAGAATATGGCCCAAGTGCTTGGGCCCTTGCACCTGCATGGGAGACTGGGAAGAAGCACCTGGCTCCCGGCTTCCAATCGGCGCAACTCCAGCCGTTTCGGCCATCTGAAGAGTGAACCAATGGAAGGAAGACCTTTCTTTCTGTCTCTCCCTCCCACTGTATGTAACTCAAATAAATAAATAAAATCTTTATAAATAACTTAAAAAAGTAAAATCAGAGTTGCTTGGACAACACAAATTTTTATGCACTCTACAAATGATCCTGACTTCAAATTACCTTGACAGCATTGTAGGCTTTGATTTGGCAATTACAAATATATTTAATTTTTAATTAACAATATTATTACACACTGGTGGGATAGAATGATATTTCATTACATGCATAAAATGTGTATTGATCAAAACAAGGTTATTTATATTTCTGCTTCTTTGACACTACTTTATTTGGAATATTGGAGCTTTTTTATTCTATTTGTTAATAAAATATACACTAAGTGACTGGGTACTATTCTCCTCACAATGCTATGTAACACTAAGAACTTATTCCTTTGATGTAACTGCTTTAGTAGCCATTATTCAAATTCCCTCTCTCTCACTGACACCTCCCTCCAACCACCAGTAATCACCACCTTGTGTTCAGATGAAGTTAATAGATTTTAGCAAATATACAAATTTGAACATGCAGAATCTATTAATTAATAGAAGTCACTGCATTGCCATTGGTTAAGGGATTAGGAATGAATAACTTAACATTCAAGAAAAGAAATTTATCCACAAAGCCCAACCCCACCTTAGTCAATAACAATATTGAGTAAGTCAATACCAATATCAGAGTAAAATGTTGTTTAAATTTCAGGAGTCAGGGGCTGGTGCTGTGGCTTAGCGAGTAAAGCCACCACCTGCAATGCCGGAATCCCATATGGGCACCGGTTTGAATCCTAGCTGCTCCATTTCCAATCCAGCTCTCTGCCGTGGCCTGGGAAAGCAGTGGAAGATGGCCCAAGTCCTTGGGCCCTTCCTGCATGGGAGACTTGGAAGAAACTCTGGCTCCTGGCTTCAGATTGGTGCAGCTCCAGCTGTTGTGGTCAATTGGTGAATGAACCAGTGGAGGGAAGGTTCTCTCTCTCTCTCTCTCTCTCTCTCTCTCTCTCCCTTTGCCTCTCCTTCTCTCTGTGTAACTCTGACTTTCAAATAAATAAATAAATCTTTAAAAAAAAAAAAACTTTCGAACTTTCGGGGATTGACACTGTGGCATAGCAGGTTATGCCACTGCCTAAGTGCTGGCATCCCAAATGGGCCCTGGTTCAAGTCCTGGCTGCTCCACTTCTGATCTAGTTCTCTGCTATGGCCTGGGAAAGCAGTAGAAGATGGCTCAAGCACTTGGGCCCCTGCATGCACATGGGAGACCCGAAGGAAGCTCCAGGCTCCTGGCTTCTAATTGGTGTAGCTCCAACCATTGCAGCCATCTAGGGAATGAAACAGTGGAAGGAAGAACTCTCTCTCTCTCTCTGCCTCTCTTTCTGGTAACTCTGACTTTCAAATAAATAAATAATTTTTTAAAAAATTAATTAAGTAAATTCCATATATTATTTAAAGTAGCTGTCCCATTTTTGGGAATATATCCAAAGGAAGTGAAATCAATATATGAAAGTCTTATATTCACTCCCATATTTTTGGTAGCACTATTTAGAATAATCAAGATTTAGACCCAAATGTATGTCAGTAGATGATTATATAAATAAAATGTGGTAATACACATAATGGAATATTATTCAGCCATAAACCAAATATAATCCTGACACATGCAACAAAGTGGATGGAACTAGAAACCAGGCTAAGCAATAACTATCACTTATTTTCTCTGATATGTGGAAATATACATATATATATATGGATACATATTTATGTATAATGTATATATACATAAATATGTATCCATATATATATATGTATATTGTATATATATGTATATATATGTATATTGTATATATATATGTATATATATATGTATATATATGTATATTGTATATATATGTATATATATGTATAATGTATATATACATAAATATGTGTCAATGTATATTTTTAAAATGGTGTGTTTGTCAGATTACTTGGTATATAGATATTTGTAAATGTTGTCTTTGCTAAACTATGACCCTTTTATTCCTCATTTTATGATCTTTGTCATGAATCCCAAATTATGTTATACTCTCAGTTTCACAATAATCAGTATGCCTGTGTGTGAGTGTTTATGTGAGTATATATGACTTAATGTACATATATATGTAATGTTTACATATGATGAGAACCTAGCAAAATACTAAAACTTGCGTGCTGGCATTTTGGCATAACAGGTTAAGCCACTGTCTTTAAGGCTTGCAACTCATATGTGTGCCTATTCAAGTTCCAGTTGCTCCACTTCTGATTAAGCTCCTTGCTAATGCACCTGAGAAAGCCGTGGAGAATGGCCCAAGTACTTGGGTAGCTATACCCAAAGGGAGACACAGAAGAAGGTCCAATCTTTGGCTCTGTCCAGCCCTGGCCATTGAGGTCATTTGGAGAGTGAACCTGTAGATGGAAGAACTCTCTTTCTCTCATTGTCTCTTCATGTCTGTCTATAACTGTGCCTTTCAAATAAATAAATTATTTTTAATGTTAGAAATTATTATATCTATGTGATTTAGTGAACTCTTTAAGTTCTCTAAAGTGAACCTTAGTTTACTCTCAGTGAACTTTCTTTATATTTTCTGTATTATTTGAAATATTTTAAAATAAAAGGCAAAATGAAAGCAGAAAAATATAAATTAACCCAAAATTTACTTCTTTGATTTTCACTTAAAATACCTATTTTAAAATATGCGGATTATATAAACTATCTCCTCAAACTATTTATTGAATAACTTAAAAGCTATTAGTAGTTTAGATAACTAAGAGATAGTGTATCATATTAACATATCACTTATAATGGGCTATTGAATGAAACCTAGAAACTTCATACACACACTCTTGCACACATTTCTCAACAAGCCTATTGACTCTAATCTCCAATTTGTTAGGGTAGGGCGGGGAATAATAGAATACCCTAAACTACATACAACCTATGCTGATCAAATATGCAGAAAATGAGTCAGCAAAATGATATCTAATAGTAGCTAGACATAGATAAATAGAAAAAAATTGTATATTTTCTCCTCTAATCTTGGTTAGTTCTCTTGAAGTAACCCTAAATAAAATGATATTTGCAAATAGTGTTGTTTTCTTGATCTTCATGAAACAAAAATTGGCAATAGAATTGGTCTTCAGAAAATTTTACTATGGGGTGAACGTTGGACACACCAATTGAGATGCCATTTAGACAGCCATATCCCACATCAAAGTGTCTGTACTTGAGTCACAACTCCTATGTCTATTCCAACTTTCTTCTAATGTGAATTCAGGAAGCAGCAGTAATGGCTCTATTAGTTGTATCTTTGACACCCACAAGTGAGACCTGAGTTGAATTCTGGGCTCCAGGTTTTGGCCTGGTTCATCCTTGGTTGCAGGGGGCATTTAGAGCATTAAGTAGTGCCTAGAAGATCTGTCTTTCAAATAAGTAAAAGCAATTAAAAAATACTATGTTTAACTGATGTGTGTGTTGTATAATGTTCCAAAATTTTTTTTTAAAAAATTGATTTTCCAGGGGCCGGAGCTGTGGCACAGTTCGAGACCCGGCTGTTCCACTTCTGATCCAGCTTTCTGCTATGGCCTGGGAAAAGCAGTAGAAGGTGGCCCAAGTCCTTGGGCCCCGGCACCCCCTTGAGACACTGGGGGAAGCTCCTGGCTCCTCGCTTCGGATTAGTGCAGCTCCGGCCGTTGCGGCCAATTGGGGAGTGAACCAATGTATGGAAGACCTCTCTCTCTCTGTGTAGCTCTGATTTTCAAATAAATAAATATTTCTTTAAAAAATCGATTTTACAAATAAATGTACCTTCTAGATAAAAACATGCTTACAACTGAATTTCCACTCTAAAATATAACATAAACATTCTGGATAGCTCAGGAACCAAGTCAGAAATTATTAGAAAAACTGTGTTCATTTTCAAAAGGAGTGAGCACCCAAAGGTTTTCTCTTGCCAGAAGCATGTGATAAATTAGAAGCCATGATGCGATTTTTAAATAAGCTTTACACACTGTGTATCATAGCCTGAGGAAATGTTATTTGATGGAACACCCTAATACATATCTAAGCCATGAAAGAGGAACAGCTTTGTCAAGTAAATAAAGCAGTCTCTTCCATCTCATGCATCTAATTAATCAGAAAAGAATAAAAAGAAAATGAACAAATTAAATAGAAATAATTATGCTCTCAGTTGAGAACTCAAGGTCACAAAGAGAACACTTCCCTGCTCTGAAGAGGAGTGGCAGCTGGTTTTCTAATGAAAGTGCCTAACACTGATGGTCAGGACATCTTTAATATGGATAAGGCCCTCAAGAGTTTGTTGGACAAAAATCATTATATGAATCCATTCAGGCTACTGTTTTCTGTACATAACTTGCACATTTGCCTAGGGCAGAAACAGCCATCTTCTAAAAATAAACAACTAGCTAAGAACAAATACTCAGTGAAGATGAGATCCTGACTAAGGATATTTTTGATAAATTATACCAACCTGACATTAAATTCAATATACATTAAATAATAAATAATATTTTATAAACACAAAGATTCTTTTCAAATTGTTTCTGTGTAGCTCTGACTTTCAAATAAATAAATAAATTTTTAAAACATTGATTTCTAGTGTTATATGAAGGAATCCTCTGAAGAATTAATATTCATTTCCTCCTTGGAAAGTCTTGATGTTGATAAAGAAATGGCAAGCAAGTTGTCAGGGTGAGCTACCAGACAGGAAGACTCAGATATACAAGTGACATACTTCGAACTCCCAGCTTCCAAAATATGTTTTGAAATACCATAGGTGAGTCTCTAATTTCCCCTTTGGAAATTCATTGAAGTCTCATTGATGGTCTGATAGATCATCACCTCCAGGAATTAATACTACAACGATTCTTAGAATACTATCTAAAGACATAGGGAGGATAAAATCTCATAATATTTTTCTGGGGAGCTTGTGTTTTGTCATAGCTGGTTAAGCTGCCAACATCCATTTTGGCCACTAATTTGAGTCCTGGATGCTCCACTTCTGATCTAGCTCCCTGGTAGTGCGTCTAGGAAAGCAGCAGCAGATGACCCAAGTGTTTGGGCTCCAGCACCCATGTGGGAGACCCAGAAGAAACTCCTGGCTCCTAGCTTCAGCCTGGTCAAGCCCTGGCTATTGCGGCCATTTGGGGAGTGAACCAGCAGATGCAAGATCTCTCTCTCTCTCTCTCTCTCTCTCTCCTTCTCTCTCTGAAACTCCAACTTTCAAATAAATAAAATAAATCTGTAAAATGCATAACAGAATTCTGGGTTCTGGAAGAATTATATTAAACATCAGTGCCAGAGGAAATAGACAGGAGAACCTACCCCTCCCCCCCTTAGATATCATGTGGACATTTTGCCTTGAGCTGACTTTTGAAGTGTGAGGCTGTGGCCTATATAATCTAAAGCTGATCTCATGGACAATGTTAAGTAAGAATATTCTAGGGAAAGAGGAAAAAAATATTCATGCAACTTTTCAAATTATATTTGGAGAAAAAAATCACAAATGTACTGTTAATTATATCCATGTCATATTCTCATTTTCTTTTAATGTCTCAGGGAATCTTGCTGCTCTAAAAATGTTAGGTAGAAAGTTAGATTAGTCTATGTCTGTGAGAGGGCCTGAGAACAAAAGTTTCTTCAGAGAGGAAGGCAACAACCTCAGGAGCAGCATAGTATTTTACTCTGCAAAGCCCTGCCCAGAGCCTAATAATTTTCTAGGTGGTCCCAGCCCTTCCCTCAAGGAAAGCTCCACAGGAGAATCCTCTCTCCTCCATGCTAAATGGGATATCTGGCCTGATAACATCTTGCAATAAATCCATTACATTCTTCCTCCAAGACAGGCAACCTGGGGGAGGCCCCCCAGCCAGGCAGAACCTGGGGAAAATTTTTCCTAATTTACATTCAGCAAACCCTTTGTCCTGGAGGAGGAGATGGAGGAAAAGGAGAAATGGCAGGAAGAACTGGACCCCTTTCCCTATAAGCTCCAGCTTTCTGTTGAGCCACTGCCTGGCCTGAGAGGTGTATTCTCTCTATTTAACCATGTAAGCTTGTTTTCCCCAATCTGAGTCTGAGTGACTGGGCGCTCTCTCTTGGATTCTATCCCACCCATTCTGATAGATGCCCTTCCCCAAGAAACCTTTCTATTTTTTTTACCACTGCTCTCTGTCTTAGGTCTGAGTTCTTTCTTAAGCAAAGACAAAAAAAAAAAAAAAAAAAAAAAAAAAAAAAAAAAAAAAAAAAAAAACCCTGGATCTCTGCTTACATGAATAACTTATGTTAAACCATAAGAAAAGAAGACACCAGGGTAGAAATGAATAAAGTGCTTTCTTAGTTTTAAAAGAGCAAAGGTTTATTAACCCACCCAAGCAAAGGAAATTGTGTCAGAAAAAATGAGGGGAGTAGAGATATCAAACATCTTTAAAAAAAAATACATTTATTTGCAAGGTAGAGTGACAGAGGAATGGACAGACAGACACACATACACATGGTGGGGTGGGAGTGAGAGAGAAAGAGACAGAGAGAGATAGATATCTTCCATACATTAGCATCCTCAGAAAACAAGCCTCAAAGTGGTCAAAGATTTTACCTAAGGTTACCTAACTGCATACTGAAAGAATGCCCTGGATTCAAGCTCAAGGCTTCTGTTTCTTTTCTTCTAGTTTGAGCCAACACACAATGTCCTCTCATCCAGATCTTCTTACCAACAAAGACTCCTTTTACCACCACACAATAGAGCCTTCCTACATTCTCTTAAAGGGCATTTATTGGCTCTTTCTGCAGCCCCAACTGTTTGTACTCCAACCTCTTTTTCCTATTCAAGTGGTGAATAAATCATTATGAAGCAAGAACTAACAGAAAAATACATCTAAATCCCACTTACCTTTGCTGCATTCACACACTCCTTGTCCTGTACCCCTCAGAGTCATCAGAAAGGGCTAAAGACACGAAGAAGAGTTATGCTTTCGGATTCACCCTGGTGAAGGACTAATTTATTTCTATAGACTTTCAAGATGATAGAAATTCTTATTACATTTAACCAATTGTTTAGAATCTATTTAACCAATTGAATGACAGACCTTGCCTGGGGCCACTAAAGATGGGTGGAGGTCATTCATTCACCAAGGGTCAATATCTGAAATTATTTACAATAGCTTTGGATTCAGATGTGATCCTGTATGATCCATGGGTCTAGTTATTTTCACTGTATTCAGCGAAACCTCTACCACTTCACTTGCTCAAATAATTGCTGCAGCTGTACAAATTATTACTCTTTTAAGTACCCACAAAGATATCTGTTTCAACAGATTTTGTGTAATTGCCTACATGTTTATTTAATTGTTTCTTCCTTTTTTTCAATGATAATTTTATTAGCTGGATTCCACACAATAAATGCAATAGAAAGGACGAGGTATGGGTCACTAAACTTAGGAAGGCAGTGAGATTGTGCCATATGCTGTTTTCCCTTACTGAAGTGATGATACCTAAAGCCCCTAAGCCCTGAAATCTTGGATTGGTTCTGAACTGTTAGATATACCCAAGACAAGTTGATTTATATATATATATATATATATATATATACACATATATATGCAATATATTATATGTATATATCATATGTATATATTTTATATTATATATATATCTTATTTTGTATATATTTATAAATTAAAATATATAAAATTATAATATATTATATGCATATATTATGTAATACATATTATATGTAATATAAGTGGAATAATTCATACATATATATCAGATAAAACTCTTCAGTTATGCAAATGCTATTTCTTAATGCTGTGATCTTTCTTATTGTCTAAAACTAATGTGTGTATGCATACATGCAAACATGTAGATATGTGTGGATATGCATTGCTATAACGACTTGGTGCAAGTCAGGACTGCCATCATTGAAAAGCATATTAAGAAAATGAATTTTACAGCAAATGTGCTCACCTCCAAGTTTCTTAGACTGCCTCTGTTGTTTTCTGAAATCAGAATTACTTCCTCTGCTGTTTTCAGAATTACTTCCAGGATGTCAGTTTTTTACTCTTTGCTTTACTTTTACGCTACCCTTTTCTCCATGGAATAAAATTTTAAAAATATAGATTTGAAAAATTATAAAAGGTAATTGAAATAGACATCAGCAAAAAAAAAAATCCTTTCTTTCTCTCTCTCTCCAATATATTATACCACTGAGTCCTAAACTGGGTACAGATTCAACACTTAATTTTTTAAAGAAAAAGATAAAACATGAAAATAATGAGTCGATTCTCTCTTTTTTTGCTTTGAAAACAGAAGTTATGCCATTTCTAAAAGAATTTGTTATAATTCTACAGTAGAAAACTAAATGCTTCTGAATCCCTCCTTATGTGGTCTACATCACCACAAAGGTTATACTGTTTAGAATACAAAAGTTCCATATAATCCCATGAGGAAAAATATGCCTTGGACTAACTCTCATAATTAATTGAGAATTATCAAGCTCTGTGGAATAGAATCGTGTTCTTTAAAACTGTAAAGACATTCCACAGTCAGCTGTTTCAGTATGCACTGCAGCAGAAGCAGGGAACAGTGAAAGAGCAAAGATGTCTTAATGTTGGTGTAACCCTGGCTGCCTTCTTCAGTGTGCTTCTGAGAGCCTGAAGGGCTGCACAATGTCACGAGAGACAAAGAGCCGATCAGGTGAAAGTGCATTATCTGTGAGGTGTTCGGCTCTTGGATATGATACGAAGACCTGCCAATATTTCTGGCACTAGTCTATTTTCTTTAAAGGGCAGCAAGTGGTCCTGAATATATACTGATGAAGAATATGCGGGCTGACATTTTACAGTTCAGGAAGAAGAGCTGTGCTATCATCTTAAATGATACTCAGCATCTACAGGGCTTCTCCAAAATGCCACTGGAATTGTACTTCTCAACACTCTGTGTCAAAGCCACCAAAGTAGTCATACCAAACTAGTCTATGTCAAAAGTTTTTTTAAAACCAGGACTGAATCTTTAAGGTAGAAAAATAAATCATAATATTTTTTTAAAGAGTTATTTTATTTCTTTGAAGGAGTTACGGAGAGAGGTTGAGACAGAGAGAGAGAGAGGTCTTCCAATCCGCTGGTTCACTCCCAAAATGACCGCAATGGCCAGAGCTGAGCTGATCTGAAGACAGGAGCCCAGAGCTTTGTCCAGGTTTCCCATGCAGTTGCAGTGGCTCAAGGACTTGAGCCATCTTCTACTGCTTTCCCAGGCCACAGCAGAGAGCTGGATCAGAACGGAGCAGCCAGGATGTGAACCGGTGCCCACATGGGATGACGGCACTGCAGGCTGGGGCTTTAACCCACTGCACCACAGCGCCGGTCCCATCATATTAATTTTTTTTTTTTTTGACAGGCAGAGTGGACAGTGAGAGAGGCAGAGAGAAAGGTCTTTCTTTACTGTTGGTTCACCCTCTAATGGCCACCTCAGCTGGCGCACTGTGGCCGGCGCACTGCTCTGATCCAAATCCAAGAGCCAGGTGCTTCTCCTGGTCTCCCATGTGGGTGCAGGGCCCAAGCACTTGGGCCATCCTCCATTGCACTCCCGGGCCAGAGCAGAGAGCTGGCCTGGAAGAGGGGCAACCAGGACAGAATCCAGCACCCTGACCGGGACTAGAACCTGGTGTGCCAGTGCCGCAGGCGGAGGATTAGCCTATTGAGCCGCGGCACCGGCCTCCGTCATATTAATCTTAATAGCCCCATGATCTCATTTAGAATCTCTCATACTTCTTATATTGGCATGTCTACTCAACGTGACTCTATTTTGTCAAACACCCACACTGTCATTGTAAGAGAATGAGAGAATGAATTTCAACAATATTTGTAGTTTTTTGATAATTATACAATATTTTATAAAAGTATTTTCAAATATATTTTAAAGTGGCATCATCTTTAACTGCCAGATACATTTTTATTATCTTTACTACAGAGTAAATAATAAGATTTAAATAAGCTAGAGAATTTAAGCATAATAATCTGGTGGCTTATAACTGCAAACTACCTCCTTGCTTCATGTTGGAAATCTTTTTAGTATTTTTTTCATTTCTATGAATTTTTAGTTATTTTAAAATTTAACAGTTTTTAACATTTTGTCCCATTCATGCCATATGTACATACATACATATACCATTTTTTCCTTCAAAACAGGGATATTAGTATTGTAAAATGAGTGATTCATAATACTGATCATAATCCAGGGAGATCTTTAGTAGGTATTTGTTTCCTAGGTTATTGGCAAAGGGACCTTCTAGACAAAGAATGCTATGTAGCTCTAACCTGAGACAGCCAAAGTGTCTGTGTTGCTTTTCTTCTTGGGTTTCCCTAAGACTATCACTTGACAGCAATTCATAGTGTGATATAAAATGACCGGCAAGACACACATTAAAAAGGAAAATATTGGCACAGAGCATTTGTGGTAAAACATGAAGAACTGCTCACCTTTTATAAAAATAGCAGGAAGTTGTTAATGGTACCTTCATTTCCAGAGCAAGCCAGAGCTTCTGGATGTTGTCAATGGACAATCCAAGGTAATAAAATGTGTAGAAATTCTAAACATCATTGAGTTCCTCTCAGGAATAAACATTTTAATATAACAAAAAATATTTGAAGAAGAGAAGTAGATTATCCTTGATAAGGCTCACTCAGGAGTTTTGTAGACATTAGAAAAAATCAAATGTAACTAATTCTACACCTCACCTTTTCTTTCTTTGAACTTCTTTCCAGGTGCACCTTAAGTAAATCAAACGTTCTTCACTGACCATAGTAGAAGACTACTTTGTTCATACATCCCGAACTGAAAGTAGATGCCATCTGATAGCATGTCTCACAGGCTGAGGATCACAGTTACAACAACACTGTTTGGAATATCATCTTACTCACTCACCCCCATAATATTTGTCACTATCTTCCAAGGAAATATTTCAGAATGCAAATATTTCTGTAGCAGTGATAACATATTTTCCACAATTTGTAAAATTTGTTCCTTAGCTATGGGGATTACAAACTAAATCTAATGATTTCTGGGTTTTTTGAGTATTATGAGGGGATTTTAAAAATTCATGGGAAATGTCATTGAAAGATAAGTTTATTTTGTTGCAAAATATTTTGAAATCTAGCCATACAAATGATCATTAAAAAATTTATGGGAAAGAGATATTTTATTAAAAAAGCATGGATTTCAAAAGTTTGTGCTTAAATAAATGTATTTGATCCCAATCTTTTTGAAGTTCCCTCATGTTCAGTACTATTTATATCAAGGCCTATATCTCAGTTGGTTTCACCTAGAAAATTGCAGTCAAAAATAACTGCACATTACCAAGAATGATATTGAACCATGTACTATATAGCATGTGGTAGTCCATGGTACATAGTGGGGAAGGGGTAGAGAATTTTAGGTCACTTCTCAAAACTTTGTGATATTGTTTAGTTAAACCCTGGATTGTATGGAAGAAAACTCACCATGCTATGTCCTAGGTGGTTCATGGCTTATTTTCAAGCTTAAACAGCAAGTTGCATGCATGATCAGTATTTAAGTATTCACTTGTGGATGATGAAACTGAAATAAGGGAGGTTAAGCAAAAACATTCACAAGGCCACTTTTTTCTTGAGGTCCCCTGGCAGATAAAATCTTGTTCCCTTTTCTTTTTTCAAAACTACCTAATGTCTCATGTGCTCGTTATCAATATGACAAAAAGGAAATTCTATAGCAGCTTCCAGTGGTCATAATATTCTTCCTTCACTTCTTTTCAATGAGTCTAAGTTCCTTAATACCCTAGAGATTACATCATTGTTATTTAAATTTAATTTAATAATTCAATAAACTCATTGACAATGAATTGGCTTTCCTAGTAAAGAGGGTTCCTAAATGACTTTAGATGCCTACTTTAATAGAAATATTTGTCATTCTACAAATACAATTTTTTTTACCAGTTAGTAATTTTATACTTGGCAATTTAACCAATTTACTACATATTCTAAAGATACTGGCTGTCCAGTAGAAAACAGGATTTTTTGAACTCAAGATAGATAGATAGATAGATAGATAATCTTGGGACTTCACTTTCCAGTTTTAATTATATGCATTTATAGTTTTTGGGAAAGCAAAGTATATCTTAAAACACTAGTCTTGAATTATAATATGGCAACAATCATTTTGACAAGAGTTCTAGACTTCTACTTTCTATGTCTATGATCTAATTTCTCCTCTATTAATCTTATTAATTATTATTATTTATTGCCTACCATATGATTTTATTACATCAACCTATCAGTAAGACTACTAAGAGTTCAAGGTTGATTGTCAATTGGAAAGAAAAGGCTTATTAATAAAAAAATAAACTTGGAAGGCTTCCATAGCCTTGGCAACTCATGACGACAGCCTAGGGTGGTTACTGGCACCATAAACTAGAGTGTCAATTTGTTGGGTCAACAACAGGAGCCACTGTGCACTTGCTCCTCATGTGGGATCTCTGTCCTTAATGTGCTGTCCATTGTGATTTAATGCTATAACTAGTACTCAAACAGTATGTTTCACTTTGTGTTTCTATGTGGGTGCAAACTGTTGAAATCTTTATACTAAATTGATCTTCTGTATATAAAGAGAATTGAAAATGAATCTTGATGTGAATGGAAGGGGAGAGGGAGTGGGAGAGGGGAGGGTTGTGGGTGGGAGGGAAGTTATGGGAGGGGGAAGCCATTGTAATCCATAAGCTGTACACTGGAAATTTATATTCATTAAATAAAAGTTAAAAAAATAAATAAATAAATAAAAAATAAAAAATAAGAAAAAATCAACTATGCATCTCATTGATTTATCTTTGAATAGATATAAAGTACATATTTTTATGGAAATAAACAAAAGAGCTTGGTAAGCACGTTCTAGAAAATACAGTAGTTTCAATAGACATTATTAGCCTTGCAAAGAATTCAGTGGTATAGATCCAAAGAAGTATTACAATGCTGTGAGCCTCATTTTGTTTGGATGGTTTCACTTAAACTAGAATGTTATTTACATATTACAATTATACATTGATTTTTCATAATATACGTTTCACACAGCTATTTGAAAAATATAATTCACCTGCGGCACTGGCATACCGGGTTCTAGTCCTGGTCGGGGTGCCGGATTCTGTCCCGGTCACTCCTCTTCCTGTCCAGCTCTCTGCTGTGGCCCAGGAGTGCAGTGGAGGATAGCTCAAGTCTTTGAGCCCTGCACCCATATGGGAGAGCAGGAGAAGCACCTGGCTCCTGGCTTCGGATCAGCATGGTGCGCCAGCTGCAGTGCGCCAGCCGCAGAGGCCATTGGAGGGTGAACCAAAGGTAAACGAAGATCTTTCTGTCTCTCTCTCTCACTCTCCACTCTGCCTGTCAAAAAATAAATAAATAAATAAATAAATAAAAATAAAGAGAGAAATACTTGTTGGTTCTGGTAGAAGCTGTTAATTAAAAAGACTTGAGGTATGAGTTTATATATATATATATATATATATGTATAAAACTGTGCTATACTCCAGCTATACAAATAGTATGAGAAGCTTACAAAACATGTTGTTACATCAGGATGTAAAAGACTCAGAGGCTTCTTAATTATTTCTCAAGCAATTATTCAACTCCACATTATTATAGTCTGAATGTATATATTATCCTAAAATTCATATATTGAAGCCTAACCCCTTGGTGATCATATTAATTAGTACAGGTTTTAAGAAGTGCTCAGGTCATGAGGATGTCTCCTTGGTGTGTGTATGGTATCAATGGTTTTTCACAAAATGCTGAAGGGAGTTCTGAGGTCCTTTCTGTCACAAGAGAACATAACTGGAAAGCATTATCCATGAGGAATGGGACCCCACCAGCTACCAAATCTGCCAGTATCTTGATTTTGATTTCCCATCTTCCATATCGTAAGAAATTTCTGTTGTGTATTTTATTATAATAGCACTGATGGAAAAATTGAGACTTGAGCATCTTGATATAAAAATTTCCAACATATTTTTGAAATACTGCAAAAAATGGAAACATGAAACATGCAAGAGATATGAAAAATGTCTACCCACCAAATGATTACCTTCTTTCTCTCCAATCTCTATGCTCTGTATTCTTCATTACAAGGTCAAGAATATGACTAAAATGCTGATTGTGAGTAGAAGAAACATCTGGAAGAGGCCCTGTATCCTCATTTTGATAAATTTTTATATATTACAGAATCAACAAAAATACTCATGAAGACATCACTGCTTCAGATTCTACTTTTTAAAAAATTTATTTAAGTTATAAAAGTTTCATGTAATCCATAAATACAAATTTAGGAACATAATAATACTTTCTACCCTACCATTGCTACTTCCCATGTTCCAACACTTGTTACTCCTCCCTCTCTTATTCCCACTCATAATTTTTACAAAGATCAATTTTCAGTTTACTTTATATTTATATGATTAACCATACACTAAGTAAAGAATTCAACAAATAGTATGAAAGAAAAAAAAAAAAAAACACTGTTTATCAACAGTAGAGACAAGGGCTGTAAACTATCATCAAGTCTCAAAATGTCCATTTCACTCCAATACATTGCATTTTAGGTACTCTATTAGTTACCCCAGATCAGGGAAAACATATGATATTTGTCTTTTTGGAAATGGCTTATTTCATTAAGTATATTGATTTCCTCTTGTATCCATTTTGTTGCAAAATACAGGGTTTCATTTATTTTTTATCTTGTTTTGTTTTATTTTGTTTTGTTATTTTATATTTAGAGACTCTATTAGGAAAAGAAGAAATCTAAGGAACTGAGATGGAACCAACATATCATTTTCCACTAATCAAGGTACAGGCAACAAATCTTATGACAAGTTTTAATGGTTAGTGCAATTTGATAATATCCTTCCTGTGTCTGAGTAATGCACTATATTGCTTTGCCAAACTGAGTTTGACATTTGCTTTACTTGTCCGAGTTCTACATTTGTAATGGTCTGTAGCTTATTTTAACCAAAGTATCACTTTTTCTTTCTTTCTTTTTCTTTTCTTTTTTTTTTTTTTTGACAGGCAGAGTGGATAGTAGAGGGAGACAGAGAGAAAGGTCTTCCTTTTTGCCATTGGTTCACCCTCCAATGGCCGCCGCGGTAGACGCGCTGCAGCCGGCGCACCGCGCTGTTTGGATGGCAGGAGCCAGGTGCCTATCCTGGTCTCCCATGGGGTGCAGGGCCCAAGGACTTGGGCCATCCTCCACTGCACTCCCTGGCCACAGCAGAGAGCTGGCCTGGAAGAGGGGCAACCGGGACAGGATCGGTGCCCCGACCGGGACTAGAACCCAGTGTGCCAGCGCCGCAAGGCGGAGGATTAGCCTAGTGAGCCGCGGCGCCGGCAACTTTTCATGGAAGTTTTATGCAACTAGCCATAGAGATTTTGAGTAAGAGCTCTAAGAAAGGGAAACAAATTATCTACAAATAAATCTAACTAAATATATACTATAAATTGAGTTAAAGAAGTAACCGGCATTCCCATGAAACTTGTGAATAAATTCAGCCTCCTATAGTCACATTATTTGGGAGATTTAAAATGAACCTGTACTTTATTATCGCAAACTATTATTATGCTTGGTTTGTGGCATATACTTTGGTCGTTATAAAATGCTCTTATTCAATTTATGTTTTACAACTGTTAACTTGTAAGAAAATAGAGAAATGCAAGATAATTTTCACATAATGAAGTAAAAGAAGAAATGGGACAGAAAATTGGGATATCATTAACTTCAAATTTGCCTTTCTACAAGTTCATAAAAAAAAAAAAAAAAAGAAAAGAAAAAGTAAAAGCCCAAAAGGGATGCATTTTAACAAGATAGAAATGGAAGTGATATAGGAGACAAATTGTCTAAAAACTTATCTTCCCTTGACCCATCTCTCTATCCCTATGCTGCTGTCATAGCTCAAGCCATTATCACCTATTACTGTAGATCTTTAAGAGCTTTTGCACTTCTCTCCTTCAGTCTATCACTTCTGTCCCAGTACATTTTACACAGGACTGCTGGATTCACCACCCTTAACCATATTTGTGTTCATGGCTCAATTCAGCTCAGAAACTCTAGGAGCTTCATTTTCTAATAGCCTGAGTTTAAATATTTAGGTTGAATTAGATGTTTTATTATCTTGATTCAAATATACTTATTCAACAGTATCATCAGTATTTCAAATTCCCTACTTTTTAAGCAAATCCAACTCGCTATCATTAAAGGACAAGATTGCATCAAAAATTGTTCAAAGATCTTAATTTGCTTTATTTACCATTCTGGAAGCAGGCTACCCCTCTTGTCATAAAACAGAGTAAATGTATCAATGGGCTGAGAAACCCAGGGTGGTTCATGGACACAGGAAGGCTGGAAGAACACAGAAACAAAGAACAAAAATATGTGTGACTTTAAAGTTTTTTTTTTTTTTTTTTTTTTTTTTTTTTTTGTAAGGCTGGAACAGAGAGACAAAGCAACTGAAATATAACTGTTTACTATCAGTTTACTTTTTTGTAAGGATTGCATCAGAGTGTGCTCCATTATCATGCCAAATGAAAAGAAGTTGTTTGGGAAATTTGATGTCATCTCTGTTGGGTGAGATAACATTTAGTTTGTTTGATGACTTGAAACTTCAGTATGAAATTTAGTATTATTTTAACTTTCAATCTAGTTCATGGGGCCCAGTTCAAGAGTTCAGCTAAAATGATGGTCACCAATACTTTATCTACTAAAAGTGGTCATTTCTTTCATTCACTACTAGAATACCTTTCACTCCAACATGCCATGCACAAATATTGCTTATGAATTAGGACTTATTTAAAATAACACATCTTATTCAGAATTCATACATCTGGAAGCAAATTTCCCACTACAAACTACTTAAAAATTTCATAGATAAAAGTAATTAAAATTAAGTTTATTTTGGTGCAAAACATTTTTGAAATTCATGCAGTTTATTCAGAATATGCATTTTTTCAGGAACTTTTTGAGTGCTACTCATGTGCATAGGTTTCAAAAATGTTTTGCACCAAAATAAAACTTAGAATTCTATTTTCCATGGACTTTTAAAAAACAGATTTATTTACTTGAAAGGCAGAGTGACAGAGAGAGAGAAGAGAGACAAAGAGACAGCATGACCTTTCATCCACTGATTCACTCCCCTAAATGACTGCAATTGTCAGGGCTAGGTGAGGCTGAAGCCAGGAGCTTGGAACTGCACCCAGAGCCAAAGCACTTGACCACCTTCCACTGCTTTCCCAGGTGTATTAGCAGGGACCTGACTGGAAGTAGGGGATCAGGGAGTTGAAACTGCACTCCTCTGTGGTATGCTGGCGTCAGCATTGCAGGCAGTGACTTAATCTGCGGTGCCACAACACAAGCCCCTTCCATGAACTATTTGAAGTAATTACAGAAATAGAACACTGTCTGCCATTATTTAGTAAAAGTGTTTTTTCCCCATAAGATATTTATCAAATTACGATAAATGTTTATTTACTCTAAACATTTATTTTAAGATTCATTTATTTATTTGAAAGGCAGAGTGTCAGAGACAGAGAGGAGGAAAGTCAGAGAGAAATATCTTCCATCCACTGGTTCACTCCCCAAATGGCCACAAAGACCAGACTGGGCCACACCCAGGTCAGATGCCAGCAGCTTCCTTCAGGTTTCCCAAGTGGGTGCAGGGGCCCAAAGACTTGGGCCATCTTTGCTGCATTCCCAGGCACATTAACAGGGAGCTGGATAGGAACTTCAGCAACCAGGACTCAAACTGGCTCCCATAAGGGATGTTGGCACTATGGGCCTTGGTTTAACCCACTGTGCTACAACATCTACCCCTAAACATATTTTTACATGTAAATTAAAATAACATTTGGATAAAGCATGTAGCAGAATATCTATTTTATCAGTTACTTCTTGGAGAGCATATCCAACTCTCTTCTACTGGTGTATGACCATGTCTGGACTAGAGTTGTAAGTAGTATCTAATCTAGCGTCTTCTGCATGATGAATAAGTTAATACTTGTTGTACTAGCACATTGTCTTCATTTTTATAGTCTTTACATCATTTCTTTAAACACTATCATGTTAACCCTATCAAATGCTATTTTGTTACGGTTTGTATTATGAAAAGGTCCACTGCCCTAGATACATTATAATGCCCAACTGGCAATATTTTCACTTTACTGCCTCAAAGAACCATTTCAGTTTTCCATAATTACTTATCTTTGAAATCAAACAATATTTTCAAAGAAGCTGAGTATACTTTTTGCCATTCAAAACAGAAAAGATCAAAACTGAAAGAGTTCTTTTAACCTTTTAAAATATATTTATTATACTTAACAAGTGTGGAGGTACTTCAGGTTTACATTATATAGCTTTCTTTTTTTAATTTTATTTAATGAATATAAATTTCCAATGTACAGCTTATGGATTACAATGGCTTCCCCCTCCCATAACTTCCCTCCCACCCGCAACCCTCCCCTCTCCCGCACCCTCTCCCCTATTCATTTTCAATTCTCTTTATATACAGAAGATCAATTTAGTATAAAGATTTCAACAGTTTGCACCCACATAGAAACACAAAGTGAAACATACTGTTTGAGTACTAGTTATAGCATTAAATCAAAATGTACAGCACATTAAGGACAGAGATCCTACATGAGGAGCAAGTGTACAGTGACTCCTGTTGTTGACCCAACAAATTGACACTCTAGTTTATGGCACCAGTAACCACCCTAGGCTGTCGTCATGAGTTGCCAAGGCTATGGAAGCCTTCCAAGTTTGCCGACTCTGATCATATTTAGACAAGGTCATAAAAGACAGAGTGAGGATAGTAACCAATGATCCTAAGAGTGGCATTACCACTTAGCCTTTCATGCAACTATAAACAGATTATGACTGTCAAACCAACATATAGGATTATAAACTTCAAAATTTATGTAATCAGTAGGAGAAATTAGTGAATGACCAATTCTCCTTTCTGGACAGAATACCTAAAACAAGTTAACTTTCAATTTAACTGCTGATGTCGATGTATAGTAACTATGCATATAATGAAAGACATCTTTGTACTATGCTTTGGTAGAATTCACCAGTACACTTAGATGTAGTTAAAACCATGATTTTTCAATGAAGATAATCCTAAAAATTGGGTAAGAATAAACTTTATTTTTGAGAGAAAGATTCAGAGGAAATACTCTTAATATACATTTGCTATTCCACAGCTTTCTAGAGACACATACTTGGTTTAACCACCATAATCTATTTTGACAACATTTCGTGAAACATATGGTATGTTCAGAAATATTTTTGATTCTTTGACATATAAAATAAATTTGCAGATCTTATCTTAAAACAGTTTATAAATTGGTACATACATGAAGCAGATATATTACACAATATGCTATTAAATGCTGAGATAAGTTCTGTAGGTTTTATTGATAATTACTTTCAGAAAGTTTGAAAATTAAATGTCAGAGTAGTTCTGTGATATTATAGATTGAATTCTTTGGAAGGCTTACAATGACTATTAACCATAACTATGTTTCCTGGAATATGTTTACTAAGCTTTTATTTGTTTGTTTGAGTAAAAATATCTCTTCTATAGGTACTCAAAAATAGCTATGGAAGACATTAAAATAAATGAAAAATTTATTACTGAGTGTTTATAGAATAATTTTAAAGATTATGGATTTTTGGTTTTACCTTTTTTTAAAGATTTATTTATTTTATTTGAAAATCAGAGTCACACAGAGAGAGAAGGAGAGGCAGAGAGAGAGAGAGAGGTCTTCCATCTCCTGTTTCACTCCCCAATTAGCTGCAATGCCCAGAGCTGTGCCAATCCAAAGCCAGGAGCCAGGAACTTCTTCCTGGTCTCCCATGCAGCTACAGGGTCCAAGGGCTTAGGCCATCTTCTACAGCTTTCCCAGGCCGTAGCAGAGAGCTGGATCAGAAGTGGAGCAGCCGGGTCTCAAACCAGTGTTCATAAGGGATGCCGGTGCTTCAGGCAGCGGCTTTACCCACTATGCCACAGCACCAGCCCCTGGTTTTACCTTTGATGACAAATGCTTGAAAGTATGCACCAAACAACTGAATTGTAGGAGAAATACCTACCTGGAAATCTAGATAGACAGGAACATTCAAAGGGACACAGGGACGACCTGTTTATCTGTAACAGAAATTTGTGCACATATAAATGAGTAGGATCACTTAAATGATCATTTTAAAGAATTTCTGGAGACTGAACATGGATAAATGATAGAGGAAGTAATTCCTGGGAGCTGTAATCCAAGGTAAGCCCCCACTCAGTGGGCTTTACTTCCTGGAATCCTACCACTCCTGGTGAAGATTTGATAAAGATCTGCTCTTGGTTCTGGCAGGAGAAAAGAGGAGTGTTCAAGAGAAATATGCCCAGAGCATTTTACTGAATACAATCATCTAGATTGATGAAGATTGTAGGAAATCTCATAGGCCATGTTTGTGAATGTTCATGTTGGTGTTAATGGAAGGGTTATTGGAGTCTTCATTCGGGATCTCAAGTATTCAGTGCCTCCTTATTGTTTCTTCCAACCAGGTAAGTTGTATTTGAGGATATTTTTTGGGAATGGGTCTGGTTCATGGGCCCAGGCTTGGTGGGTAGTGGTATCAGTGTCTGATGACTAGTACCTATTAAATTTTTATGGGCCTGAAACATAAAGCACACACATGTCTGGAAGTAGCAGAGCTCCTGAATCTGGGGTAGCAATGCCCCTGGTGTCAAAGGCAGAGGCCACTGACTGACACATCAGTAATAGTAAGTGACGTAAAGATGCTTGTGCCCCATCCAGGCAGCAGAGATTGGCAGCCCAGTTTACAGTGAGAAAGCACAGAGTTACAGAGACTCCAAGTTTGTAATCAGGTCTACCTGAGAGGGGGCCCAGAGCACAGACATGATCAGAAAGATGAGTACAAAGCTTCTCATTGTGGCAATAGCTCTGGTGTCTGACATATAGGCATTTTTGTGCACCCACAGAGTATAAACCTGGAGGGTGAGCATTTGTGGGTGACTATAGTTTGGGATGTTCAGGGTGACCATAGCTAGGGATGTATGGTTGTGAATGATCTCCCCATGATCTGGGGAGAAGTGGTGGCTCCTTTCCCAAAGTGACTCAAGAGAAGCTGTTTCTGGAGTGTGGGAGTCAGGTATGTAGCTGCTGTCTATTTCTCTGAGGCTCCCTGGTAGGCATGGGTATGGGTGACCGCAGTAGAAAAAGATACCTATGTTATCTTTGTTTCAAGACACTGGAGACCTCACTGGTGTGGCTGATATGAATAGCCTCACCTTTCTTCTTTGTTCTCACCTATCTCCTGGCATCTCAGGTACACCAATCTCGCCAAAAGCTGTTTCTGATTGATATTTCTTTGTTTTTTCCCTCCTCTGTGTTGCTGCAGATTCTCAGAGTTATTTTGGTTTGTGAATAGTTAGGCATAGCTGTTTCTTGGTGAAAGGATAATTATTGGCATCTCCTACTTTGCCATATCAGTGCTAAAACTCTAAAAATCACAATTTTAATACTGAAAATAAATATGTAGAAACTGAAATAAAAAACAAAGTATCATTTACAATTTCTCCTAAAAATGAAACATTTGAACATATGTAAATAAAATATGCAGATGATCTGGAGATGAAAACTATAAATGCTAATGAAAGAAACTTTTAAAAAATATCTAAGAAACTCAAATAAGCAATTTCCATTTATTAGAAGTTTCAGCATTGTTAAGACATTGTCTTCAAATTGACTATAGATTTAATGGAATACTCAACAAAATCTCTCAAAAGTTTTGGTTATCTGCCAATTTATTTGGAATGGGATGGAGCCTGGAACACCTGAAGCAGAATATTGTGGTTTATTTTATATATACAATAATCGAGATAGCAGGATATTCTGATGGAATAGACACATAGATGAATGTAACATGAAAAAATCAAAAATTGACTCATACAAATGTATTTAGCTCATATTTTAAAGGGGTAAAAATAATTCCATAAAGGGAGAGTAACCTTTTCAACAAATGGTGCTGGAGCAATTGACCAGTCATAAACAAAAAGTAAACCTTTATTTAAATTTCACACTTTAAATAAAATAAACCCAAAATTAATCTAAAACTAAAATATAACTTTTGAAAAAAAAAAACAGGTGGTAATTTTTGGAATTTATGGCAAGACCAAGACTTCTTACACTAAGACCAAAAATAGAATCCATAAAACTAAAAATTGAAAACTTGACCTCATTAAAATTATAAATTTTTTGTTTTATGTATAGCTATGTGAAGAGGATGAAGATAAGCTACCAACTGGCAGAAATTGTATTGAAGTTGTAATCTAAAAATAACTAGAATGTAGACATCATAAAAGATGGTTTAAATTAATAATTAAAATAATACAATGTGAAAATGAGCAAAACAGAAGCCTTGCTTCTGTATAATCTGAGAATCTGTCTTTGTCTCTTTGCTTTTTAAACAAAATGAAAATACATAAATTCATAATAAAAATAATATACAAATGACTAATAAGTACCTAAAAATAAGCTCAGCATCACTAAGGGAAGTGCAAATCAGAACCACATTGGAATATCACCTCAGACCTGGATAACTGTATAAAAACAAACAACATATAAGCAACAAAGACAACAACACCCCCCCCCCCCAAAAAAAAATGCTGGCAAGTATGTGGAGAAAACAGAACACTTCTGCACTTCTGGAGGGATTTTAAAGTGATGTAAATGGTATGAATTATGATATAGACATTTTTTGAAAAGTGAAAAATTGAACTATCATAAGATCCAGCAACTTTTGAGTGTGAATCTAAGTAACTGAAAGCAGAGTCTTGAGAATTTTTAAGCTCCTATGCTCGTAACAACACTATTCACAAAGTGCAGACTATCAACTAAACTATACTTTGTTCATGTCTTCATCATAATATTTCTCCCACCAAAATATAATACAAATTATAGTGTCTGAATTAGTCTTCACACGCCATATAATAGGGATAAGATGAAATTAATTATAATGTGTCTAGCATTAAGTCCCGAATATTACAGATACTAGATTTGAACAATAATTGAATTAATAGAAGCACTACAACACCTGAACTTTTAATTTGTTATCTCCCTGTTTGTACATACAGATACATAATAAAACCTATTTGAATTTGTGTCCTCTGCAAAAGTCACATTGAAACATTATCTCCACTGTGGTAGTAAGAGGGAGGATCTTTCAGGAGGAGATAAAGTCATAGGGGCTCTTCCCTTTTGAATGAATTAATACAATTTAAAAGATGCTTCAGAGAAAGAGGTAAACTAAAAAAACTTCTAGTCTTTTTACCCTGTGATAATACAGATCTGCTAACTAAGAGGACTCAGCAACAATATGCCATTTTGGAAGAAGAATGCAACCCTCATCAGCCACAGTATACCAGCACCTTATTCCCCAGTGTCTCAGCATCAAGAGCAAAGAGAAATGCATTTATACTATTTATTAATTACCCAGTCTGTGATATTTTGTTTATAGGTATACAAACAGAATAAGGCATTGCCAAAATACATTATTTAGCTAGGAAAATACTACCTGATCTTTAACAGCTCAGTTGAATTTGATCTTCTATAATTATTTTAGTATGTTTCTCATTTATCCAAACATTCACTCTCATTGTACCATTGTTAAAAATCTGATGATTTTGGCCGGCGCCGCAGCTCACTAGGCTAATGCTCCGCCTTGCGGCGCTGGCACACTGGGTTCCAGTCCCGGTTGGGGCGCCAGATTCTGTCCCAGTTGCCCCTCTTCCAGGCCAGCTCTCTGCTGTGACCAGGGAGTGCAGTGGAGGATGGCCCAAGTGCTTGAGCCCTGCACCCCATGGGAGATCAGGAGAAGCACCTACAGTTGGTATTTTAAATTTTTATTTAGAAAATTAACAAAAATAAATCTTATATAAATGTAGGTAGTACTGTGTGATGTTACATTTGTACAGTGTGCAATGCCCATTTAGAATGCATATATTCACCATGTCAAGTGTTTAACATTTCTTTATAGTAAAATATTAAAAAATTGTCTTCTAGTTTTTAATAAAGAAATATGTAGTAAATTATACTATGTACCGTCACCCTACTGTGAAATAGAATTCTAGGACTTCACTAGTATTTGTAATACAGCAAATGTAAGGGAATCAATTATTATGTTAGAATAAAATCATTTATTATTTTGGAATAAAATCCATTGAATTGGTTTACTTGTGGACTCATTTAAATATAGCTCTCATTCAGAGCTGAAAGAATCATGTCATTGTATTTTCACTTAAGATTTTCATAAGTGAAGAAGCATTGCTTAGAGAAACAATTTTTTAAGTCCTTAATGTACTGATCCTTGACACGACTGATTTCATGGGAGACCACCCCCTTCAAGCAAGGAGCTATTTTCCAGTAGAACAACGTAGTACTGCAACTTAGTGCTTCTCAGTCATAGAAGACCAGTAATATGGTACATATTACAATGAAAAGCTCACATCATTCAAGTAAAGGATAACAGCTAAAAAACACAACTGTATATCAATATTTCCAAGAGGATGCTGCTGCTTGAATTAGTAAAGTAAAAACAATGTTTTTTTTTTCCTTTTCTAATATTTGTTGGGATAGTTCTTATCAATATTAAATCATGCAAGAAATTGTGCTCAACTAATGTGAGGATAAACTCAACATTGTTTCTATGGAATAAACTTAAGAATGGTGACTTTCTGATGAGTTTAATATATGCAGACATCACTAACATTTCTAAAAGACATTGATAAAGATTTTAACATATTTTACTATGTACAACTTTGCCAAACATAAACAAATGGTCTTTGAATAATGATAAATTATATTAATAACTAAACGTTTTATCTGATGTCAAAAGTTATATTCAATCTTTTCATAACTGAAATTAACACCAGCAACAGCAACAGAAACAGTAACAGCAGGATCTTCATTTTATCATCATCATTCTTGCTGTTGAATGTATAGTCTTTGGACTAGCAACACCACTTGTTGAATTGCAAGTGTCACTTTTTTATTTTTTTCTTTTTTAAAGATGTATTTTCTTGCAATACAGAATTACAGTGAGGGAGGGAGAAAAAAAGTGGTAGAAAGGTCTTTCCTCTAATACTTCACTGCCTCAAATTGTCAAAATGTCCAGGCCTGGGCAAAATGAAAGCCAGGAGCCTGGAACTCCATTTGGATCTTCCACATGGGTGTAGGGACCCAAGGAATTGGGCCATCTTCAGCTCTTTCCTAGATGCATTAGCAAGGACCTAGATGAAAGCAGAGCAGCCAGAATTTGAACCAGTGCTTAGATGGGATGCTGTTGCAACACAGTGTCTTTTTTTTTTTTTTTTTTTTGAGAGGCAGAGTGGATAGTGAGAGAGAGAGACAGAGAGAAAGGTCTTCCTTTTTCCGTTGGTTCACTCCCCAATAGCTGTTGCGTCCGGCGCACTGATCTGAAGCCAGGAGCCAGGAGCCAGGTGCTTCTCCTGGTCTCCCGTGCGGGTGCAGGGCCCAAGGACTTGGGCCGTCCTCCACTGCACTCCGGGGCCACAGCAGAGAACTGGACTGGAAGAGGGGCAAATGGGACAGAATCTGGCACCCCAACCAAGACTAGAACCCGGTGTGCCAGTGCCACAGGCAGAGGATTAACCTATTGAGCCATGGCGCTGGTGCAACACAGTGTCTTAATCTGCTATATCACAATGCCTGTCCCATTTGTCAGCTTTCAAAAATTTACTAGCCTAAATTCCTACCCAGACTTCAAATGTCTAACAAAATCTCCATGTAATTTGTGTTTAACTTTTGAGACAACTTCACTATATAATTGCTACCTTTAAATATTTCCAAAATATTTTGGTATATTGCTGCTTTACTGTATTTTAGAAACTATTTTTGTTTTATTTATTTAGTTTTTTTTTAAATTTTGGATCTGCTATATTATTTCGGGTGCTTCAAAGAGCAGATATTTAACTTGTGCCATTTAGATGATAGTATAGCTTGGTAAATACAAATATCAATCAGTTCCAATTGCTTCATATAGTAATTATCCATTTTCTGAACAGCTACATCTCCAACTCATGGTACATACAATGTGGAGACATTAAAGAAATAAAGGAAGACAGAAAATGAAAATAAATTCCTATGTTTGTGGATTGGAAAAATGAATATCAACAAAATGTCCATACTATCCAAAGCAATTTACTGATTCAGTGTAATCTCAATCAAATGCCATGACATTGTTTTCAGATCTAGAAAAAATGGCATTAAAGTACATATGGAAACACCAGAGATCCCCAAAAGTTAAGCAATCTTAAACATTAAAAACAAAGCTGAAGGCATCACAATATCAACTTCAAGACATACTACATTATGTTATAATCCAAACAGTCTGGTACTGGCATATAAATAGACATTAGACCAATGGAACATAATAGAAACCCAGGATATTAATCCACACATTGACAACCAGCTAATCTTTGAAAAATGCAATAAAATCAATGCTGGGAGAAAGAACAAACTCTTTAACCAATAGTCCTGGGAAAATTGAATCTATGCATACAGAAGTATGAAACAAAATGTCTTACACCTTATACAAAAATCAAATCAAAATGGAACAAGCATCTAAATCTATTACTTGATATAATCAAATTACTAGAGGAAACATTGAGGAAACTCTGTGAGATATTGGCATAGGCAAAGACTTATTGGAAAAGACCTCAGAAGCACAGGCAATAAAAGCAAAAATGGGCAAATGGTATTACATCAAGCTAAGAAGCTTCTACACTACAAAGGAAATTAAAAAGTGAAGAGGCAAACAGTAAAATGG
This sequence comes from Lepus europaeus, assembly GCF_033115175.1. Lineage (NCBI taxonomy): Eukaryota > Metazoa > Chordata > Mammalia > Lagomorpha > Leporidae > Lepus > Lepus europaeus. Next base: position 58,689,487 of record NC_084828.1, read on the forward strand.
GAGGAAATATTTGAAAACTATGCAACTCTTAAAGGATTAATATCAAGAGTATATAAGCTCAAGAAAATCAACAATAAATCAAAATTAATCATCTGGTTAAGAAATGGGCAAAGAGCATGAACAGGTATTTTCAAATGTTGAAATTCAAATGGCCAACAGACACATGAAAAGATGTTAAGGATCGCTAGCAACCAGGGAGATGCAAAACAAAACAAAACATACCAACAAATGACCATAATGAGATTTCACCTCACCCCTGTCAGAATAGCTATCATCTAAAAATCAAAAAACAATAAATGCTGGCAAGGATGTGGGGTATGTTAATAAACTGCTGGTGAGAATGTAAACAAGTACAACCATTATGGAAGGCAGTATGTATATTCCTAAGAAATCTGAAAATATGTCTATCAAATGATGCAGCCTTCCCAACCTTGGGAACCCAAGAAAGGAAATCAGCATACGAAAGAGTTATCTGTATCCTCATTTTTAATGCAGCTTGATTCACAATAACTAAGATATGGAATCAATCCATGTGTCCATAAACTGGTGACTTTGTACAGAAATTGTGGTAAATATACACTATGGAACACTACTTAGCCATAAAAATGAAATCCTGTCTTTTGCAACATAATTTATGCAACTGGAAAGCATTGTGTTAATGAAACCAGCTAGTCACAAAAAGTCAAATATTATATGTTTTGTCTTATATGTGACAGTTAATATAGAATACAAAAAAAGTATAGGAATAAAACAGACATCTTTGGTATGATTGTTGTTTTTAGCCCTTATTTATACTCCTGTGGAACTGAGGTTTCCTGCTTTTACTTCTTGAATATCCTGGTTTTGGTGAATTAAGCAGTTGATTTTAGAGCATTAAAATTATGTCATTGTCAAATTTAATAAAAAAATAGAAGAGAGGTAAAGAGGTTGTACTGGGGGAGGGAAGTATGGTTATTGTCTTATAAGTATACCCATAAAATACTTGAAATCTGTGCTTTATATATGAATAAAAATTTGTAAAAGTTGGAGAGATATTTGGAAAGCAACTATTCTGTCAGTAGCTCCCTGACTTTTTTGAGTTTGAATGGCTCTTATGTATGCAAACTATCAGTTATCACATATTGGTTGCTTCATTAGTTATTTCAGGATTAACTTCCACTATACCTAGGTTGGACATTAAACCAATCAGATTTGGTGAGAGATATCCATGTTGTTGAGTTCATGTATAAACGACATAACTACCACCAATGATCTTTCGTACAATGACCCAATGTCCATTGAGAAAGAATCCACATATCTGGAAAAAAAGGTAATTTATTGAGTAATTAGTGATATTACCTTCTGCTTAAAATACAACAATTTATCACTTATTTTAGATGAACATTCTCACCCTGTACAATACAAAAAAGCCATCTGCACATTAATATTTATTGCAGCTCAATTAACAATAGCTAAGACCTGCAACCAACCAAGTCCATCATCAATAGACTGGATAAAGAAATTATGGGACATGTATTCTATAGAATACTATACAGCAGTCAAAAACAATGAAACCTGGTCATTTGCAACAAGATGGAGGAATCTGGAAAACATCATGCTGAGTGAATTAAGCCAGCCCCAAAGAGACAAATATCATTTGTTTTCCCTGATTGGCAACAACTAACTGAGCACCAAAGGGGAAACCTGTTGAAGTGAAATGGACACTATAAGAAACAATGACCTGATCAGCTCTTGTCCTGCCTGTTGATGTACAATGTAATACTTTATCCTTTTAAGTATTTTTTTTTGTTCTAGTACTAGTGGTTGAACTCTGTAATTAACACACAATTATTCTTAGGTGTTTAAATTTTAACTGAAAAGTGATCCCTGTTAAATATAAGAGTGGGAAAAAGAGAGAGAGGAGATGTACAGTTTGGGACATGCCCAATTGGACTTGCTCCAAATGGTGGAGTTAGGAATGTGCCAAGGGATTCCAATACAATCCCATCAAGGTGGCATGTACCAATGCCATCTCACTAGTCCAAGTGATCAACTTCAGTTCACAATTGATCACACTGATAGGTCTAAGAGTCAAAGAGATCACACAAAGAGGACTAGTGTCTGCTAATACTAACTGATAGGATCAAAAAGAAAAAAAAAGCGATCCAACACAGCAGACTCATAGAATGGCAGATGTCCTAAATAGCACTCTGGCCTCAGAATCAGCCCTTAAGGCATTCGGATCTGGCTCAAGAGCCCGTGAGAGCATTTTAGTGATGGAAAGCCAAGACACTCTGGAAAAAAAATACTAAATGAAAGATCTCTGCGAGTGAGATCCCAGTGGAAAGAACAGGGCCATCAAAGAAGTAGGTACCTTTCTCTGAAGGGAGGAGAGAACTTCCACTTTGACTATGACCCTGTCGGAATAAGATCAAAGTTGGCAAACCCTAAAGGCTTCCATAGTCTTGGCAACTCATGACTAGAGCCTAGGGAAATTACTGACTCCATAAACAAGAGTGTCAAATTGTTAAGTCAGTAACAGGAGTCATTGTGTACTTATCCTCATGTGGGATCTGTCCTTAATGTGTTGTCCAATGTGAAGTAATGCTATAACTACTACTGAAACAATATTTTATACTTTGTGTTTCTGTGTGGGTGCAAACTGATGAAATCTTTACTTAGTATATACTGAATTGATCTTCTGTTTATAAAGATAATTGAAAATGAAAAATAAAACTTGGTGTTAAATTGGAAATTGCATAGAAAATTAATCCATTTTTTAAAAAAATATTATGTAGGATCTCTGTCTTTAATGTGCTGTACACTGTTATTTAATGCTATAACTAGTACTCCAACAGTACTTTTTCACTTTGTGTTTTTATGTGGGGGCAAACTGTTGAAATCTTTACTTAATATATACTAAACTGATCGTCTGTATATAAAGAGAATTGAAAATGAATCTTGATGTGAATGGAAGAGGAGAGGGAGCGGGAGAAGGGAGGGTTGCGGGTGGGAGGGAAGTTATGGCAGGGGAAGCCATTGTAATCCATAAGCTGTACTTTGGAAATTTACATTCATTAAATAAAAGTTAAAAATCATATATCTGAACAGTCCATCCATATAGCTCTTTCTTTTACCAACTTGTAATCAATTCCTCAACTTGTTATTTTCAAATTCAAACTCATTTGGCAAAATTATTAGTCAATGCCCCTAAATCCATGTAAAGTTTCACATCTGTTACTCCCTACAGCCATGCCAAGGGACAAGTAAATTATACTGCAGGCAATTCTGCCTGCTGGGAAGACGATTCTCTTTCCCATTATTCTCAAAACACTATAACTGAAACTGATTATACTACTTGGTAGTCTACTCACAGTCATCACCAGAAGACTGAACAGTGATGTGTGTTAGGCCAACTAAATGATCCCCAATGATGTCCATATGCTCTGTTGGTCAATATGTTCCATTACAAGGCATATTAGTTAATTGGGGACTAACATAATAAAGTATTATGTACTGATTGCATAAGCAACACACATTTAATTCTTGAAGGCTAGTGTGTCCTAGATTAAGGCACCAACAGATTTGATAGGTAATGAAGGCCTGCTTCTCAGTTCATAGAAGACTGATCTTCATGATGCATTTTTACATGGAAGAAAGGAGGCCAGAGAGTTCTCTTAGGTCTCCTTTAAAAGGGCACTATTTTCATAAAGTCTCCACATATGTGACCTAAATTCCTTCCCAAGCCCCACCTACTTAAGTCCCCTCATAGTTAATATTTCAACATACAAATTCTAGGTTGACATAAATATTCCATCCATTGCACATGGCAAGAAAGAATTAAGGTCTAAAATATAATTAAGTTTGTTAGTTCATCTTGAGATGAGAAGAGTTATCTTGGATTGTTCATGTAGACCTAATGTAATCACATAGGTCCTTATAAGAAAAAGAATGAGGCAATGCTATTCTGCTAGCTTTGAAGATGTAATAAGCGGTTATGAGCCAATGAAATTAGGAAGCTACTAGCCTCTGGAGAGGATGGTGAGGCACATTCCCACCCACAGCCCTTAGAATAAACATGTCCCTGCTGATACCTTGAGTTTAGCCAGTGAGAATCATTTTGGATTTCTCCAGAACTACTAGATAAAATTTGTTTTGTTTTTTCAGACCACTAATGAGAGTATTATTATAACATTGTGTGTGTGTGTGGGGGGGGTATTTCTTCTGCTTACTGGATGTAGAGAACTTTCTATGAAAATATAAGAATCAATAGAGTGAGTATTGGTAGCGGGGTTGAAATTGTTACCATGAAAATATATAAAAAAATCTTTCTCATGCAATTTACTTGAGCTTTTAAATGTACTTGCGTCCCATATCAAATATACCAATTTTTCTTTATGATTGGGCACTGTTGTTTTCACTGATATCTAAAAGTCAGTGGATTACAAAAATCCAATCAATAATGAACAAATTAGGTGTCAAATGACTACCTTTCATTTTATGCTAAATATGCAATCTCTACTAATGTGTAGATTGGATCTATTCTTAAGGAATGGTATTTAAATGCAAAAGAAGTGATACATTTATTTAAATAAACACCCAAAAATGTTCTTTTGACTTTGTTCTATAGTAATTTTCTCCATATAACAACCTGCCTGATATTTCAGCAAAGCATGGGAAGAAGTATAACAGAAACCACTTTACACTTTTCAGACCTTTAAATCTAGCATTTCTACACAGTATCTTGGATTTAGGATACCAGATTTAGTTTTCTTCAATCTTGAGGAAAAGTTAAAAATCAGTGAGTGGAGGTGGATGAGGGCTGGAGTCTCATAAGAAGATTATTCTCCTATACAATTACATAAAATAGTGGATACTGAGAGAATTACTACCCAGGGCATTTACAAAGCCGTTACATATTTTTATTTCCATTAAATTTGTTCTTCATCATATATTTTACATAGAATAGCTAAGAACAGATGCTGATAAGACATCATTGTATATACATACACATGGAGTAGTATTTATTCGTCTATCTTCTGCAAGGCTCATAAATTTCAATTTTTTTTTTTGGACTGGTACCACTACAGTGAAGAAAAATACATTGCTTTCCTATCTTTCCCACTATTTTTTCAGTTGAAAAAATATTTTACAATGCAAAATAATTAGATATTTTAACGAAGTTAGCCAATTTATATCAGAAACTTAATCCAAACACACTTTAGAAGAAACAACTAAGTGGAAAAAAGGAAATAAAATTTCATGAATTACTTATTTAGATAATCCTTTAGGATGCACTTCAGAGTTTATGCAAGGGTAAGGTCATGTATGATGTCTTTAAATAGCAGGGAAATAATGACAAAATACATGTTATGAGAGTACATGTTTATATATATGTACATATATATATATATATATATATATGTACAATTTAAAAGTACATGCACTGATTTGAAATTAGGGTCTTGTTGTTTTAACCAGGGTGCTTTGTATATTGATGGTTATTTTTTTTTAACTTGGGAGGTAGAATTACAGACAATAAGGGGAAGAGACAGAGAGAAAGTTCTTCCTTCTGTCGGTTCACTCCCCAGATGGCCGCAACAGCCAGAGCTGTGCTGATCTGAAGCCAGGAGTCAGGTGATTCTTCCTGGTCTCCCATGTAGGTGCAAGGGCCCAAGCACTTGGGCCATCTTCTACTGCTTTCCCACACCATAACAAAGAGCTGGATTGAAAGAGGGGCAGCGGGGACCAGAACCAGCACCCATATGGGATTCCAGTGCCACAGGCAGAGGATTAACCTACTGTGCCTTGGAGCCAGCCCTTGATGGTGTTGTTTAATTTTGAGTGAATGCACTCAAGAGCAAGACTGTACTTAAACTTAGTTTGCCTTGACATGAAATAATGCAAATGGTTTCAATGAATTATAAGCAATATTGATTAAACTACTAAGTAACAGATCAGTGATGAATTTATGGCTTTTTGCCTTAGTTTTAAATTGTTATACCCTGGTAAAGAGTTTCAAATATCATTTGTTTACCTTTAAATAGTTAAATCATCAGCTCTCCACAAAAAACATTTGTTTCATACAAAAGCCATCTCTGATCTTGAAGCTATTATTTGAATTAGTTCAAATCAAACTCACATTAAGTTCTTTAAAAGTCTTACTGCATCAGTGTATACAATTCTATAAAATCTTCTCGAACTGGAAAGCTCACCAGTGATCACTCACACAGAAGCTCAGCAGCTTTCATACATATTAAACATTTTTTCAAGGAACAATGAATGAAAGTGAAATATAGGATTATTGTATAAAAAATGGAAGCATCAACTACAAAATACAACAATGGATTAATATTAACTTTATAGAGAAAATTCTGTGAAGGGTGATGTCAAAGATTATACATTATTAAAGGTAATTCAGATATGCATTTAGAGCTTGCATATCCCACATGGGAGATGTTGCCAAGGATGAATTGTGCAACTAATAGCTAGACTGGATATAAAGAAATTACAGTTCAGCCGACAAACATAACACTCAACATTCCTTATATTTAAGACATACAGATGAATATACAACCATAGAGAAAACTTGAATATCAAAGAAAAAAGTTGATAAGTCCTCAACATTATAAATTATATGGATTTAAAATAAAATTATATTACTTCATGAGGCTATGAATGATTTAAAAAAATATTTATTTATTTGAAAGTCAGAGTTACACACAGAGAAGGAGAGACAGAGAGAGAGAGAGAGAGAGAGAGAGAGAGAGAGAGAGAGAGAGAGGTCTTCCATCCCCTGATTTACTCCCTAATTGGCTGCAAGGGCTAGAGTTATACCAATCAAAAGTCAGGAACCAGGAGCTTCCTCTGGGTCTTCCCACGTGGGTGCAGGGTCCAAGGTCTTGGGCCATCTTCTACTGCTTCTCCAGGCCACAGCAGAGAGCTGGATCGGAAGTGGAGCAGCTGGGACTAGAACTGGTGCCCATATGGGATGCTGGCACTGCAGGAGGCGACTTTACCTGCTAAGCCACAGCGTCAGCCCCTATGAATGATTTTTAACAAAGAAAATACAGAGAAGTTTTGGAACACATGGAAAGCTCATACATGACTAGAAAATATTTAAATTTCTACAGTTACTCTAGAAATTTTTGCCATTAAAGTTGAATATGTGGCCGGTGCCCTTGGCTAATCCTCCTCCTGTGGTGCCAGCACCCCATGTTCTAGTCTCAGGTAGTGCGCCGGGTACTAGTCCCAGTTGCTCCTCTTTCAGTCCAGCTCTCTGCTGTGGCCCAGGAAGGCAGTGGAGGATGGCCCAAGCGCTTGGGCCCCTGTACCCACATGGGAGACCAGAGGAAGCACCTGTCTCCTGGCTTCGGATCCAGCACATGTAAAGTACTGTTTGAGTACTACTTCTAGCATTAATTCACATTGTACAACACATGAAGGACAGAGATCCTACATGGGGAGTAAGTGCACAGTGACTCCTGTTCTTGATTTAACAATTGACACTCTTATTTATGCCGTTAGTCATCACCCTAGGCTCTTGTATGAGTTGCCAAGGTTATGGAAGCCTTTTGATTTCACCAACTCCAATCTTATTTAGACAAGGTCATAGTCAAAGTGGAAGTTCTCTCCTCCCTTCAGAGAAAGGTACCTCCTTCTTTGAAGGCCTGTTCTTTCCGCTGAGATCTCACTAACAGAGAACCTACATTTAGCTATTTTTTGCCAGAGTGTCTTGGCTTTCCATCGCTAAAATGCTCTCACGGGCTCTTGAGCCAGATCCGAATGCCTTAAGGGCTGATTCTGAGGCCAGAGTGCTATTTAGGACATCTGCCATTCTATGAGTCTGCTGTGTATACTGCTTCCAATGTTCTCTCCTTTTTAATTCTATCCATTAGTATTAGCATACACTAGTCTTGTTTATGTGATCCCTTTGACTCTTAATCCTCTCATTATGATCAATTATGAACTGAAAATGATCATTTTGACTAGTGAGATGCCATTGGTATATGCCACCTTGAAGGGATTGAATTGGAATCCCCTGGCACGTTGCTAACTCTACCATTTGGGGCAACTAAGATTGAGCATGTCCCAAATTGTACATCTCTTCCCTCTCTTATTCCCACTCTTACATTTAACAGGGATCACTTTTCAGTTAAATTTCAACACCTAAGAATAATTATGTGTTAATTAAGCCTTATTTTGGCTATGCTATTACAGAAAAATGTTAGCCATCTCTTTTATAAGGTCTAAAGATTAAATTGTGTGTCCTACAGATTCCTTCATAATAGAATTAGTTTTCTACCTTGAAGAGAATAGAGAAATGAAAGAACAAGTTGGGCTTAGAATAGAGAAATGAGGGAGCAAGTCCTAGATCGCTTGCTGACAATAGCAATATCACATGAATAATTAGCAAACAGTTTCAACCATTAGATAACAACTTAAGAAATTAAAGAGTTCAACCAATGATATTAAGTAGAACAAAAAAAGGGATAAAGTATTAAATTTTACATCAACTGTCAGGACAAGGGCTGATCAGGTCATTGTTTCTCATAGTGTCCATTTCACTTCAACAGGTTTCCTTTTTGGTACTCGGTTAGTTGTCACCCATCAGGGAGAACAAATGATATTTGTCCCTTTGGGACTGGCTTATTTCACTCAGCATGATGTTTTCCAGATTGCTCCATTTTGTTGCAAATGACCGGATTTCATTGTTTTTTACTGCTATATAGTATTCTATAGAGTACAAATCCCATAATTTCTTTATACAGTCTTCTGTTGATTGGCATTTAGGCTGATTCCATGTCTTAGCTATTGTGAATTTAGCTGTAATAAACATTAAGGTGCAGACAGCTCTTTTATTTCCCAAATTAATTTCCTTTGGGTAAATTCCAAGGAGTGGGATGGCTGGGTTGTATGGTAGGGTTATGTTCAGGTTTCTGAGGAATCTCCAGACAGACTTCCATAGTGGCTTCACCAGTTTGCATTCCCACCAACAGTGGGTTAGTGTCCCTTTTTCCCCACATCCTCGCCAGCATCTGTTGTTGGCAGATTTCTGAATGTGAGCCATTCTAACTGGGGTGAGGTGAAAACTCATTTTGCTTTTGATTTGCATTTCATTGATGGATAGTGATCCTGAACATTTTTTCATGTGTGTTTTGGCCATATAGATTTCTTCTTTGGAAAAATGTCTATTGAAGTCCTTGGCGCATCTTTTGAGTGGGTTGTTTGTTTTGTTGTTATGGAGTTTCTTGGTCTCTTTGTAGATTCTGGTTTTTAATCCTTTATTGGTTGCATAGTTTGCACATATTTTTTTTCACATTCTGTTGGTTTCCTATTCACTTTCCTGACTGTTTATTTTGCAGTACAGAAAATTCTCAATTTGATATAATCCCAATTCTTAATTCTGGCTTTGACTGCCAGTGCCTCTGGGGTCTTTTCCAAGAAGTCTTTGCCTGTGCCTATATCTTACACAGTTTCTCCAATATTCTCTAATAATTTGATGGTGTTGGGTAATAGATTTATATCTTTAATCCATGTTGAGTGGACTATTGTGAAATTGAAAGATGGGGTCTTGCTTCATGCTTTTGCATGTGGAAATCCGGTTTTCCCAGCACCGTTTAATAATAGATTGTGCTTGCTCCAGTGATATGTTTTAGATCCTTTATCAAATATAAGTTGACTGTAGATATTTGGATTTTTTTCTGGTGTTTCTATTCTGTTCCATTGGTCTATCCACCTGTTTCTGTACCAGTACCATGCAGTTTTGATTATAACTACCCTGTAGTATGTCCTGAAATCTGGTAGTGTGCTGCCTCCGACTTTGTTTCTGTTGTACAAGATTGCTTTAGCTATTCGAGGTCTCCAGTGTGTCCATATGAATTTCAGCATCATTTTTCCCACATCTGAGAAGAATGTCTTTGGTATTTTGAATGGTATCACATTGAATCTATAAATTGCTTTTGAGAGAATGGACACTTTGATGATATTGATTCTTCCAATCCATGGTCATGGAAGACTTTTCCATTTTTTGGTTTCCTCTTCTATTTCTTTCTTTAAGGATTTATAATTATCATTGTAGAGTTCTTTGACGTCCTTGGTTAAGTTTATTACGAGGTATTTGATTGTTTTTGTAGCTACTGTGAATGGGATTGATCTTAGAAGTTCTTTCTCAGCCATGGCATTCCCTGTGTATACAAAGGCTGTTGATTTTGTGCATGGATTTTATATCCTGCTACTTTGCCAAACTCTTCTATGAGTTCAATGAGTCTCTTGGCCTGAACCATGGCTCAACAGGTTAATCCTCTGCCTTGCTGTGCCTGCACACTGGGTTCTAGTCCTGGTCGGGGCACCGGATTCTGTCCCAGTTGCCCCTCTTCCAGGCCAGCTCGCTGCTGTGGCCCAGGAGTGCAGTGGAGGATGGCCCAAGTGCTTGGGCGCCGCACCCACATGGGAGACCAGGAGAAGCACCCGGCTCCTGCCTTCAGATCAGCACAGTGTACCTGCCACAGAGCGGCGGCCATTGGAGGGTGAACCAACGGCAAAGGAAGACCTTTCTCTCTCTCTCTCTCACTGTCCACTCCGCCTGTCAAAAAATGAATAAATAAATAAAATAAACAAACAAACAAACAAAACCTAAAAAGTGTCTCTTAGTAGAGTTCTTTGGATCCCCTAAATAAAGAATCACATCATCTGCAAAGAGGGATAGCGTGAGTTCTTCCTTCCCTATTTGTATCCCTTTAATTTCTTTTTCTTGCCTAATGGCTTTGGTTAGAACTTCCAGATCTATAGTGAATAGCAATGGTGAGAGTGGGCATCCCTGTCTGGTACCAGATCTCAGTGGAAATACTTCCAACTCTTCCCATTCAATAGGGTTTTTCATAAATTGCTTTGATTGTATTGAGAAATGTTTCTTCTATACCCAATTTGCTTCCAGTTTTCATCGTGAAAGAGTATTGTATTTTATTGAATGCTTTCTCTGCATCTATTGAGATAATCATATGGTTTTTCTTCTATAGTCTGTTAATGTGATGTATCACATTGATTGATTTGTGAACATTGAACCATCCCTGCACACCAGGAATAAATCCCACTTGCTCTAGGTGGATGATCATTCTAAAGTGTTGTTGTATTCTATTGGTCAGAATTTTATTGAGGATTTTTGAGTCTATGTGCATCAGGGATATTGGTCTGTAATTTTCTTTCAATACTGCATTTTTCTGCAGCTTAGCGATTAAGGTGATGATGGCTTCATAGAAAGATTTGGGAGGATTCCATCTTTGTCAATTGTTCTGAATAGTTTGAGATGAATTGGAGTTAGTTCTTTAAATGTCTGGTAGAAGTCAGCAGTGAATCCATTTGGTCCTGGGCTTTTCTTTGTGGGGAGGGACTTTATTTCTGATTCAATTTCTATCTCATTTATGCATCTGTTTAGGTTCTCTATATCTTCATGGTTCAATTAAGTAGGTTGCATGTGTCCAGGAATCTATCCATTTCAGATAGATTTCCATGTTTGCTGGCACACAACTCTTTGTAGTATTTTATGATGACTCTTTTTGTTTCTGTGGTGTCTGTTGTTACATTCCCTTTTTCATCTCTGATTTTATTGATTTGGGTCTTTTCTTTTTGTAGTTAGTTGAGCCAATGATGTGTCAAAATTTGTTTATTTTTTTAAAAAAAAACAGCTCTTCGTTTGGCTGATCTTTTGTAATGTTTTTTTTTTGATTCAATTCTGTTGATTTCTTCTCTGATTTTAATTATTTCTCTTCTACTAGTTTTGGGTCTGGTTTGGTACAATTTTTCTAGATCCTTGAGAAGCATTGAAAGCTCATTTATTTGGTGCCTTACCAATTTCTTTATTATTATTTTTTGACAGGCAGAGTGGACAGTGAGAAAGAGAGAGACAGAGAGAAAGGTCTTCCTTTGCCATTGGTTCACCCTCTAATGGCCGCCACAGCCAGTGTGCTGTTGCCGGCACATCGCGCTGATCCGAAGCCAGGAGCCAGGTGCTTCTCCTGGTCTCCCATGCAGGTGCAGGGCCCAAGCACTCGGGCCATCCTCCACTGCACTCCTGGGCCATAGCAGAGAGCTGGCCTGGAAGAGGGGCAACCGGGACAGAATCCGGCACCCCGACTGGGACTAGAACCCGGTGTGCTGTCACTGCAAGGCGGAGGATTAGCCTGTTGAGCCACAGCTCTGGCCACCAATTTCTTGATGTAGGCACTTATTGCTATAAACTTTCCACTTAACACTGCTTTTGCTGTATCCCACAAGTTTTGGTATGTTGTGCTGTTATCCTCATTTACTTCCAGAAAGTTTTTGATTTCACTTTTGATTTCTTCTATGACAAGTGTTCATTCAGGAACATGTTTTTCAGTCTCCATGTGTTTTCATATGCTCTAGGTATTCCAAAGTTCCTAATTTCCAGCTTCATTCCACTGTGGTCTGATAAGCTGCATGGTATGATACCAATTTTTTGAATTGGCTGAGACTTGCTTTATGGCCTAGTATGTGGTCAGTCCTAGAGCAGGTTCCATGTACCACTGAGAAGAACGTAAATTCTCTAAGTGTAGCATGAAAAGTTCTGTAGATATCTGTTAGATCCATTTGGGCTATAGTATCGATTAAATCTACTGTTTCCTTGTTAATCTTCTGTCCGGTTGATCTGTCTATTTCTCAATACTACTGTATTGGAGTCCAAGTCTCCCTTTAAGTCCCTTAACATGTCTTTTAAATAAACTGATGCCCTGTAATTAGGTGCATATACATTAATAATAGTTATATCTTCCTGTTGAATTGATCTCTTAATCATTGTATATTGCCCCTCTGTCTCTCTTAAAAATTTTTGTGTTAAAGTTTATTTTGTCTGATATGAAGATGGCTATGCCAGCTCTTTTTTGGTTTCTGTTGGCATGGAATATCTTTTTCCAACCTTTCACTTTCAGTCTGCATATGTCTTTGTTAGTAAAATGTGTTTCTTGAAAGCCGCAAATAGATGGGTTTTGTTCCTTAATCCATTTGGCTAGTCTGTGTCTTTTATCTGAAGAGTTGAGGCCATTAACATTCAATGTGACTATTGATAAGTAGTAACTTTACCCTGCCGTTTTGCCAAAGATATTTCTAATATATGCTTTGAACTTCCTGTGATCTTTTACTGGGAGGTTTTCTTCCTTTACCTTCTTTCATATTGATGGCTGTGTTTCTGTGTTTCTGTGTGTAGCACATCTTTAAGCATCTTTTGCAGGGCTGTATGAGTGGTGACAAATTCTTTCAATTTCTCTTTGCTATGAAAGGTCTTTTATTTCACCTTCATTCACAAATGAGAGCTTTGCAAGATACAATAATCTGGGCTGGCAATTTTTTTTTTCTTTTAGTACCTGGGCTATATCTCACCATTCCCTCCTAGTCTATAGGTTTACTGATAAGAAGTTTACTGTGAGTCTAATTGGAGATCCTCTGAGAGTAATCTGCCATTTCTCTGTTGCACATTTTAGAATCTTTTCTTTATGTTTCACTGTGGTGAGTTTGATTACATCATACCACATGACTTTTCATATCATTGCTTCTCAAGGTGTCAATGACACTTTACAGATTTCCTTTTAGGTGCTCTATTAGTTAGCACAGATCAGGGAACCTATGGTATTTATCTCTTTTGCACTGGCTTATTTAACCAAGTTAAGGTTTTCCATGTTCACCCATTTTGTTGCAAATGAGCAGAGTTCATTTTTTACCACTGTGTAGTATTCCATAGAGTACATATCCCATATTTACTTTATCCAAACTTCAGTTGATGGCCATTTGGGTTGATTTCATGTCTTAGCTATTGTGAATTGAGCTGCAATAAACATTGAAGTGCACGCAGCTCTTTTATTTGCCAATTTAATTTCCTTTGGGTAAATTCCAAGGAGTGAGATGGCTGGGTTATGTGGTAGGTTTCTATCCTGATTTGTGCAGTACCTCCAAACTGTTTTCCTTAGTGGTTTACCAGTTTACTTTCTCACCAAGAGTGGACTAATGTACCTTCTTCCCCACATCCTCGCTAGCACTTGGTATTTGTTGATTTCTGTATGAAAGCCATTCTAATCGGGGTGTGGGGAAACCCAATTGTGGTTTTGATTTTCATTTCCCTGAAGGCTAGTTATCCTGAACATTTTTCATATGTCTGTTGGCCATTTTTTTGAAAATGTCTATTTAAGTCCTTTGCCCAATTCTTAACTCGATTATTGTTTTGCTGTTGTGGTGTTTCTTGATCTCTTTGTATATTGTGGTTATTAATCCTATATTAGTTGCATAATTGTGAATAATTTCTCCCATTGTGTTGGTAGTCTCTTCACTTTCTTGAGTGTTTCTTTTGCAGTACAGAAGCTTCTCAATTTGACGTAATCCCATTTGTAATTTTGGCTTTGATTGTCCATGCTTCTGGAGTCTTTCCAAAAACTCTTTGTCTGTCCTAATATCTTGAAGGGTTTCCCCAATGTTCTCTAATAGTTTGATGGTATCAGGTCATAGATTTGGGTCTTTAATCCTTTTAGATTGGATTTTTGAGTAAGGTGTAAGATAGGGGTCCTGCTTCATACTTCTGCATGTGGAAATCTAATTTTTCCAGTACCATTTGTTGAAGAGACTGTTCTTTCTGCAGGGATGGGTTTTAGCTCCTTGGTGAAGTATAAGTTGATTGTAGATGCTTGGGTTTATATATGGTGTTTCTTTTCAATTCCATTGGTTTATCCATCTGTTTGCATAACAGTATTGGACTGTTTTGATTATAATTGCCTTGTAGCATGTCTTGGATTCTGGTATTGTGATGCCTCAGTTTTTTGTTGTTGCTGTTGCATAAGATTGCTTTAGCTATTTGGGGTCTCTTGTGTTTCCATTTGAGTTTCAGCCTAATTTTTTCTATATCTGAGAAGAATGTCTTTGGTATTTTGACTGGTATTGCATTGAAAATGTAAATTGGTTTTGGAAGAATGGGCATTTTAATGACATTGATTCTTCCAATCCATGAACGTGGATGATTTTTCTATTTTTTTTTGTATCTTCTTCTATTTCTTTTTTAATCTTTTGTAGTTCTCATCATAGAGATCTTAGAAATACTTAGTTAAATTTATTCCAAGGTATTTGTGTTTTTGAGGCTATTGTGAATGCGAATGATCTTATAAGTTCTTTTTCAGCCATGGCATTGTCTGTGTATACAAAGGCTAATGAATTGTGTGTATTGATTTTATATCCTGCTACTTTACCAACTCTTCTATGAGTTCTAATAGTGTCTTGGTGGAGTCTTTTGGATCCCCTATATTAAATAAGCAGGTCATCTTCAAATAGGGATAATATGATTCACTTATCCCAACTTGTATCCCTTTCATTTCTTTTTCTTACCTAATGTCTCTGGCTAAAACTTGCAGAAACACCAATTGTGAGAGTGGGCATCCTTGTTTGGTTCTGGATCTCTGTGGGAATGCTTCCAATTTTTCTCCATTCAACAGGATGTTGGCAGTGAGGTTTTCATAAATTGCCTTGATTATGTTGAGGAATGTTCCCTCTATACCCGATTTGCTTAGAGTTTTCATCATGAAAAGGTGTTGTATTTTATCAAATGCCTTATTTACGTCTACTATGATAATCACATGGTTTTGGTTCTTCAGTTTGTTAATGTTTTGTATTACATTGCTTGATTTGCAAATGTTGCAAATGTTGAATCATCCTTGCATACCAGGGATATATCCCACCTTGTCCCAGTGAATGATCTTTCCAATGTGTTGTTGTATTTGACTGGCTAGAATTTTGCTGAAGATTTTTGTGCCTAGGTTCTTAGGAGAAATTGGTCTGTAATTCTCTTTCTCTGTTGCCCCTTTCCTGGATTACAGAATTAAGGTGATGCTGGCTTCACAGAAAGAGTTTGGATTTATTCCCACCCTTTCAACTGTTGTGAATATTATGGGAAGAGTTGGAGTTAGTTCTTATTTTAGTGGCTAGTGGAATTCAGCAGTGAATCCATCCTGTCCTGGGCTTTCATTTCTTGTGAGTGTCTTTATTATTGATTCAATTTCCATCTTGGTAATGAGTTTGTTTAGGTTTTCTATGTCTTCATGGCTCAATTTACTTTGTTTGTTTGTTCCCAGGAATCTATCCATTTCTTTTATGTTTCCCAGTTTATTGGCATACAGCTCTTTGTAATGATTTCTGATGATTCTCTTTATTTCTGTGGTGTCTATTGTTACATTCCCTTTTTCATCTCTGATTTTATTGATTTGGATCTTCTATTTTTCTTAGTTGGGCCAATGGTGTGTCAATTTTGTTTATTTTTTCAAAAAATCAGCTCTTCATTTTGCTGATCTTTTGTGCTTTTTTTGATTCAAACTTGTTGATTTCTTCTTTAATTATAATTATTTCTTTTCTCCTACCAGTTTTGGGTTTGGTTTGCTGTTGTTTTTCTAGATCCTTGAGATGCATTGATAGCTCATTTATTTGTTGCCTTTCTAATTTCTTTATGTAGGCACCAATTGCTATAAACTTTCCTCTTAACACTGCTTTTGCTCTGTCCCACGAGTTTTTATATGTTGTATTGCCATCTTCATTTGTTCCTGGAAATTTTTCATTTCTCTTTTGCTTTCTTTTGTGACCCAGTGTTCTGTCAGGAGCGTGTTGTTCAGTCTCCATGTGTTTGCATATGTTCTAGAGATTCAATTTATGGCCTTGCATGTGTTCAGTCCTAGAGAAGGTTCCCTGCACTCTTGAGAAAAATGTGTATTCTGTGGCTGTAGGGTGGAAGGCTCTGTAGATACCTGCATGTTTATATGATTAACTCTGTTGTTTCCTTGTTAACTATTTTCTGGTTGATCTGTTCATTGCTGAAGTTGGGGTATTGAAATCCCCCATTACTATTGTATTTGAGTCTATTTTCTCCCTTTAGATCCCTTAAGATTTCTTTTAAATAGCCTGGTTCCCTCTAATAAGGTGCATATACATTTATAATAGTTACATCTTCTTGTTGAATTAATCCTTTAATCATAACATAGTGCCTTTCTTGTCTCTTTTAACAGCTTTTTCATTAAAGTCTATTTTTATATTAGAATGGCTACACCAGCTCTTTTTTGTCTATGTTAGGTTGGAATATCTTTTTCCATCATTACACTTTCAGTCTGCATGTATCTTTGCTGGTGATATGTGTTTCTTGTAGGTAGCAGATGAGTTTTTTTTTTTAATCCATTCAACTAGTCTGTGTCTTTTAACTGGAAAGTTGAGGCCATTTACAATCAGGGTGACTGTTGATAAATAATGATTTTGCCCTGCCATTTTTCAAAAATATTCTTATTCAATTTGGATTTTCATTGTACTTTTAGTGGGAGATTTCCTTCTTTTACCTTCTTTTGTAGTGATGAGCATCTTTCTGTGTTTCTGCATGCCACACATCCTTAAGCATCTTCTGCAGGGCTGCATGGGTAATGACAACTTCTTTCAACTTCTGTTGTCATGGAATGTCTTTATTTCACCATCATTCATAAATGAGAGCTTTGCAGGGTATAGTATTCTGGGTTCACAGTTTTTGTTTTTTTTTTTTTTTCTCTTAAGACTTGGAATACATCTTGTCATTCTCTACTAGCCTATAGAGTTGCTGATGAGAAGTCTGCTGTGAGTCTAATTGGAGATCCTTTGAATTAATCTGGTATTTTTCTCATACACATTTTCAAATTTTTCTTCATGTTTTACTATAGAGAGTTTGATTGTAAAGTGTCATGATGAAGATCTTTTCTGGTCTTGTCTATTAGGAGTTCTATGTGCTTCCTGTACTTGGATATCCTTTTCTTTCTGTTATTATTTCACTAAAAAGCATTCCTACTCCTTTCTCACTTTACATGCCTTCAGGAACGCCAAGAATCTGTTTGTTGAGTTGTTTGATAGTACCCTGCCATTTACCAACTGTGGTTTTTTTTGTTTTTCTATTTCCCTCTTCTTGTTTTGTCTGACTGTATAATTTCCTATGCTTTGTCTTCTAAGTCAGATATTCTTGCATTTGCTTCACCAATTCTGTTTTTAAGACTTTCCACTGAATTCTGTTGAATTCTCATTTCCAAGATTTCATTTTGATCTCTCTTTTATAGCTCAATTTCATGGGAGAAATTCTCTTTCGTGTCATCCATGGATTTCATTAGTCCATGCATTTGCTTCTAATTACTTCTAAGTAATCCTATGATCAATTTTTTGAATTCTATTTCTGGCATTTCTTCAATCTAGTATTGAAGTGTTGTGTTCTTTTGAGGGTATCATGTTGTCTTCTTTATTCTTGTTTCTTGACTGGATGCATTTGTTATTT
Organism: Lepus europaeus; assembly: GCF_033115175.1. Lineage (NCBI taxonomy): Eukaryota > Metazoa > Chordata > Mammalia > Lagomorpha > Leporidae > Lepus > Lepus europaeus. The sequence goes on from NC_084828.1 coordinate 58,707,776, forward strand.
CGTATTTGTGGAGATACTCATTGGTTTCTCTGTTTTTTCACTGTGGTGGCTTTATCTTTGAATTATGTCTAAGTGGATTAGTCTATATTCTGTGTACATTTTTCCTGATGCTTAGTCTAATTCTTTTGTGGTTTATGTGCAGATTCTATTATCCTAGAGAAGCAGTGAAGTACCCCCATAAACTCTAGTCCATCTTCTTATTTGTTGTAATGAGGTGAATGATGATATGTAGCATAGATTAATTAATAACTGCTGCAGCAGATTGTGTGCATTTTCATTAAAAATTATTTTATACAAAGGCATGAGAAAAGTTCTAAGGGACATTTAGAATGAATATTTTCACTCATCTATGAATTAATACATCTCTTCATTTATTCAACTAGCAAATACTAGGCACTGAACAATGCACCATCTCTCTCTGGTTTTAGTGCCTAAGATACATCAGCAAGTATATTAGACAAGTATCTTTTCCCTTCAATTGTACTTCCTAGTGAAAGAAGACAGCAAATAAATTATAGAAATTACATAGCACATTAGCTTGATAACTTACATGTGAAATAAAAGTAGATAAGTAGAAAGGGAATTGAGAGCATGAATGCTCCAGAGAAATGGATAGGGGGCATTTTTAAACAGGATGGTCAATGCAGGCTGGAATACAATGTATCTTTTGAGCAGGATTTATCTGAACACAGGAGTTAATGATTCAGCTATCTGAGAGAAAGGCATTTTCTCATACATAGACAGGTGCCCTAAAAATGCATAATATCAGAGCATGTCTGTTATTTTCAAGATAGAATAAACAAACCAGCACTGTCTGAGTAAGAGAAGGTGCAAGACATGTGGTCTGATGGGTAATAGGGGCCAGTGCAGTCCATCAAATAATTCATTTAGCATTGTGAGGAATTCGGCTTTTTTCTTAGGAAAGTGGGAAGACTGCATGTTTGTGAGCACAGATCTTTGTTTTTTTTAGGAATACATTATGGAATAGGAATGCAATAACCAACATTGGAGGTGATAGTAGCTTCCTAGAAAGCTATACAAGCTGAGAGGGTGAGAAGGTATAGATATTTAGTACGTCACAGACGAAAGAATTTTCTGATGCAGGGGATATGAAATGTGAGAAAAACAGAGTGGTCAAGAACTACACCAAGGTTTTGTGTTGAACAGTTGGAAGGATGGAACTGCCACTGAGAGAAACCAAGAATACTGTGGAGCAACCTGTGTGGAGCAACCTCTCAAACTCTCATGAGATTTTTAGAGTGACATGATTCCAAAGGAAATAAACTGCCAGGCAGTATGACTGGACTTCAAAGTATTTTAATGACGCTAAGGCATTTATTTTTAATTTTCAACACAGATGAATTTATTGCTAAAAAATAAGAGAAAGCATATAAAGACAAAGAAAAGGAAAAGATGAAAACTTTTTAGAAACCTGACATAATTTTTTCAGGAAAATCAGAAGTAAACCAGCTCTTGCCAATGATGACAATATTGCAGATATTTTTAACGCAATTTTACTTTTTAGGGAATATGCAGCAAATAACGTACTTGTTATTTTATTTTATTTTATTTTATTTTATTTTATTTTATTTTATTTTATTTTATTTTTGACAGGCAGAGTGGATAGTGAGAGAGAGAGAGATGGAGAGAAAGGTCTTCCTTTTTGCTGTTGGTTCACCCTCCAATGGCTGCTGCGGCCAGCGCATCTCACTGATCTGAAGCCAAGAGCCAGGTGCTTCTCCTGGTCTCCCATGCGGGTGCAGGGCCCAAGCACTTGGGCCATCCTCCACTGCTTTCCCGGGCCATAGCAGAGAGCTGGCCTGGAAGAAGGGCAACCGGGATAGAATCTGGTGCCCCAACCAGGACTAGAACCTGGTGTGCCGGCGCCGCAAGGCGGAGGATTAGCCTGTTAAGCCACGGCGACAGCCAGCAAATAATGTACTTGTAATATCATTATAATGAGCAAAAAAGAAATTGCTTTGTAATTTCAAATTGCTTTGTAGAACTGAAAGTTTCTCAGAGCTCAGGCAGGGCATAACATTACTTTTTTTAATATTTATTTGTATTCCACAAATGAATTTATATACAGAAAACGTGATGCTATTAATTTTGAGTTGTAAAATATATTTTCATAAAGAAAAGCCTCTCATCTTATTCATCTAGTAATGCAAATTCATTTTTTTCTTCAATATTATTATAGATGTTTGAAGTTGAGGTGAAGTGAGAATGACAGGGAAGGTAAAAAGAAATACAGGGGCCAGTACTGTGGTGAAGTGGGTAAAACTGCTGTCTGTAGTTATGGCAACCCATATGGGCACTATTTGAATCCCAACTGCTCCACCTCCTATCTAGCACTCTGCTATGGCCTGGGAAAGCAGTGGAAGATGGCCCATGTTTGTAGGCCCCTGAACCCATGTGGGAGACCCAGAAGAATCTCCTGGTTCCTGGCTTCAGATCAGCACAGCTCTAACCATTGCAGCCAGCTGGGGAGTGAACCACCAGATAGAAGATCTCTACCTCCGCCTCTCTGTAACTCTGCCTTACAAATAATCTAGAAAAAATAAAAAAGAAATACATTCATAGACATGAAATATTTGTAATACTATATTTGACTACTTTTGTATTGGAGGATAACTGAAATCTAACACTAATTATTTCCCTGTTGTTAAAGTGGAAATCACTGCATTGCTTTAAAGTTATTGTACATTGTTAGACTGAACATTTTTCAACTGAGAGCTGTGAAGTGATACATGATATTTACATCTTAGCAACTTTAACAATTTATATGCTCATTGACTAAACTGTACATATTACATATTTATTTACTTCAGAATCCATGAGATAATTTTTAACAGTGTTTTAAAAAATATTATTCAGGAGATTGTATATTATTTTATTTTAAAACATTTAGTTATTGAAATTAAATATGAATAAAACATAAGTAATTATTAAATATTCAAATATATAAGACATTCACAAAATTCCTTTTGAAGCTGAAAAGTAAAGAAGCATCCATAATATAATATCATTGTCAAATGCTATTTGTCTGCATGGTTAGATCTCATAATTTTAGAACATTTCAATAAAATATGAAATAATTTTCTTAAAAAGTGATTCATTCACTTATTTCTTGAGGAAGAAAAATCACTTGTTTCAGTCAAACAAAGGGCCACTTCCGCTGCAAGAGCATCCATTATTCTCTTTGGAATGCATTAGCACAGCCCCAACATATTTCTATTCTAACCATTTTGATTTTTAGAAGTTTTAAAATGTTCATCACCTGATATGTCAAATATTTTTATGTTTATATTAGGTATTTTGACAGCAACTGTTGTTCTTTGCATAATTCTCTATATCTCAATGATAATTTTCCTTCTGAAAACCCTCATGTCTGGGCCACAATGGTCATTACACAAAATCTACATTTACTTAAAATTGTAATCGTATTATAAAGGTTGTAAGTGAATGAATTAAGAATTTAATGTAATCTCTAAGGACAAACTAAGTTAGTAATGGGAATAATTTTATACAAAATATTATACAAGTTACTAAATTAAAAGAATATGTTTCATAGAAGAGGGTTTGGCATTACTTGTTGGGTTTATTCTCTATAGTTCCATATTATAAGTTGTAGTCATGCTGTTATGTCAGAAAATATTGATGTCACTTGACACACTAAGATACTATGAGTCTTTCACAAATTTTTATGCCTTGAAAATTTTTTTTTAATTTTGACATGTGTAGCTTTTCAAACTTTATAAAATTATTTTAATAGCAAATTATATAAAATATTTACTTAAGGAAAGATTACATCAAATTTTATTAGAATCCATTTGTACGCAATATTTTTACATGTATACATATATTTGATATAATAAAAACAGTTAGGACTTTAAGATGGAACAGTGAAACTAATCACCCCATCATAGAAGCAACTATACTACTAATTGAAGAATAATAACACGATAATAGGCTTCTTCATTAGAGAAGATATTAGGAGGCCTGAATAAGTGTCAGAAACAAGATGGACTAAACTGTGGGAATTTCCTAAGGGTCAGGTTTATGCCACGACTTTTGCCTGATTTACACAGTTGAGTAGGATCAAATAAATAAAGTGGCCTATGTCTTGTTTAAAATTAATTATTTTACATATTTGAAAGAATGACAGAGAGAGACAAAGACAAAGAGAGAAGGAGAAGGGGAGAGAGAGAGAGAGAGAGTAAGAAAAATATACGACAAAATTACTCCCCAAATTTCTGTGACAGCTGTGTCCCAGATAATCAAAGCGAGGAGCTCAGAACTCAATCATTCTCCAATGTGGGTGACAGGGATCAAACCACTTGAGCTATCAGCTACTATTTCATTGGATGCACAATAGCAAGAAGCTGGAATTGGAAAAGGCAATGGATCTTGAACCCAGACATTTGAATATGGGTTACAGGTATCCCAAGCAATGCCTTAAACTCTTTGCCAAACATCTGCCCTTTGACTGTGTCTTAATGTTGCATAAACATTTTGGGCCTTGTTTCAATGTTAGAAGGGTATTTAAGATTATTTTAAGAAAAATTAATACATCCCTAGTTTTAATTTTAAAATGATATTTTTAAGATTATAAAAATGATATAAGAATGGGCCAGCGCCGTGGCTCAATAGTCTAATCTTCCGCCTAGCGGCGCCAGCACACCGGGTTCTAGTCCTGGTCGGGGCGCCGGATTCTGTCTCCGTTGCCACTCTTCCAGGCCAGCTCTCTGCTGTGGCCCGGGAAGGCAGTGGAGGATGGCCCAAGTGGTTGGGTCCTGCACCCCATGGGAGACCAGGATAAGCAACTGACTCCTGCCTTCGCATCAGCGCGGTGCACCGGCCGAAGCGCACCAGCTGTGGCGGCCATTGGAGGGTGAACCAACGGCAAAAGGAAGACCTTTCTCTCTGTCTCTCTCTCTCACTGTCCACTCTACCTGTCGAAAAAAAAAGTAAAAAAAAAAAAAATGATATAAGAATTTAGGAAAACTGAAGCTTTCATAAAATTTTATACTCCCCCATTTGTTCATAATGGAATAAGGCTGTATATGACCATATAATCTATATGTATAGAAACATAGATATAAATACATAGAGCTATTTTAATGACTGCTGATGTGGAGGAAATGACATAAAAGTATAAGTCCTGAAAGTCAAATATGTGACACCAACTCACAAGTATTAATTAACATTTAATATGTTTCTTTCTTCTTGTATGCATGTTCATATACATTTAAACATTAAAAATGCTAGTCATTTCTTTATAGTCAAATATGTAAAACAATAATAAAATCATCTTTATCTGAAAGATGTGAATAGGAAACAGAAATCACTATATATTTATTTTTTGCTACCTTAATACTTTCCTCCTAGTGTCCTTCAAATTCTTCAAACTTGAGCTAATGCCCTGTAAATTATCATTGCATGTTTTCCTCATACTTTTAACAGAAAAAAATTGTGGAGTCAAGTCACTGAGTCACAGGAAGTGGAAACTTCTGGATATAACTGGAAATAGATGGAATTACATGTTAGGAGTAAGGGACAGAGGTAAATTGGTGACAAGATATGAGAACTGATTTTTAATTTCACTTTTAGCACTCAATAGGAAAGCTGAGTCAAGTCCTTTGGGTGGGCCTCAGAACAATTTCATCTGTTATTGAAGTACAACTAGAGCTAACACCTGTGTTCCTTTCTTAGTTTCTAGTGGGATTTTTCTGCATAAAATCAAAAGTCTACAAACTTGTGGCATTAAAAAGGATTGAGAGAAATGAGCTGTGTTATTTGATATTGCCTCCTTGGTGATGCTGGGCTACAGTATTTAATTATGTCATTCAGTATTTTCCCTACCTCCAAGCAGTTTGGAAGTCCCTGTAGGAGGAAGAGAAGGCAGGCAGTCTCTGCAGCAGGGGTTCAGAATGTACAGCCTACAGGCAATATTAGGTCTGATAAATCATTTGCTCTGGCCTTCCCAGAGCAATTACAGGCAAGATTTGAAATTCAGGAAATCTATAGTAAGCTAATTTTTAAGTTGATAATTCTGTATAGCCCATAATTGATGTTACAGATATTCAAATAGCCCTTGGCAGAAAAAAATGATTGTGCACCCTTACTTTGGAGTTAGGCAGAAACTGGTTTGTGCTCCTAGTTTAGTGCAGTTAACAGTGAGAATGCAGCTTAATTTTTATGTATCCTCAGGAATACCATAAGGGATACTCTCTTATGGTATTATTGTGAGAATTAGATGACAAAAATCTATGAAAAGGACCTGGTAAGCAAGTGAGCATTTAAGAATAAGCACATATCATGGCAAATGCAAAAAACTTGTATTGTAAATTATCTTTCTTCCCCCTGATTAAAAAAATAAAAATAGAATCCTCAGTTTGCTGGCAAGAATAAGTAAATAAGATCTGCACTTAGATCCACTGAGAGGATCTAAGCACTAAAACTTCCAAACAAACAAACAAAAAAATAGTGGCAGAGGCTGGACCAGATCTTTAAGTGGCAGGGCAAAAAATAACTTGAGTTGTCACTAGAAGATTCAGAAAGCTGAATGGGCCAGACGGTGAATTTTAACACAGAGAAGTACCTCAGTATAAGGCATTAATAGTGTCAGACAAATGTTTCTAGAATTAGTATAAATAAAATATCCATATTTCTTAAAAATAAGAATAAAAAGAGTGATATGACTTTGAAAGAGTGACAGAAAACTATTGAAGTGATACTTAATACAGAATTGGCTGGCAAAATTTTCAGAGCACATACTAGAAGGAAAGGAGAATTGAATTTAATTGTTTTAAAGATGTATTGATTTATTTGAAAGGCATAGAGATAGAGTGAAAGGGAGAGACAGAAAGAGACCTTTCCTCCAGTGGTTCACTCTCAAAATGGCCACCACATCCAGGTCAAGGCCAGGCTGAATCAGTTGAGAACTCCATTGGTTGTGTTTGACAGCACAGGATAAGTCCTTGACTTCAAGAGGATGCATTCGTCTGAATCCCATGTCCAGGCCTACTAAAACCCAAGGTCCTGGAATTGCATGCTAAAGAAAAGAATGAAAGCTTACTTCCAAAGTGGTTTGGGTCTCTTCCTCACTTCCTTTATTCTCAGGAGGAACTTCATTGCCAATGTCCCTTGGTATATATAACCCTAAACACAGCTAAGGGATAGCTCTCTGTGAGGATGTGGAAAAGTCTTGGACGTGCAAATGTCTTTCTTGGTGCATGATCTTCATGTGGGAACTTGGTGAATGTTGGAGTAAGAATGGACTAGATGAAAGGCCACTGAAAGCCTCAGTATAATGTTTGCTGTGTTGAAAAATTCCTATAAGAAATTCTGATGAGTCCAAGAGATCCAAATCCAAATTTGATTTCTGTTTCCTTAAAGCTACAATTTCTAAGGAATAATCGTGGTAAATATTTTATTTAACAGCTTTCTAGTTGACATTTTATTTTTTTCCCCATAAGTTGTAGAAATACAAGGAGTGAGCCCAAGGAACTTTAGCATTTACTTTGTGAGCATAGAATAGAGAATAAGGTGGCAATGTTCCGATAACTTTGTAGGCATAGTAATGAGACATTGAGGGAGATACATATGATGGTTTCTATTTTCTGAGTTAACATATAGCTGAGTATCTAGATTTCTACTTTTTGAAAGCAGAGACATATGTTTGTATACAAATGACAGTTGTAAGGTTGAAAAGGTTTGATATAATCAACAAAAGGCATAAAAAGTGAAGGATGAAAATTATACATATAAATTTATATTATATGGATATATATGGATATATATATATATATATATATATAAACAGTAAGTGTTGAGAGGGCACAGGTCATGCTGATAGTGTTGAATATTATAGTGCTATTTCAAATTTGATGTAGCTATGCTAAACGAAGTTACATAAATTCATTCAAAGTGATTATTTACCTGACATTTATAATAAAAGGAAAGGAGAAGCTGGCACTGTGGCACTGGTTTGTGCTCCAGCTACTCCTCTTCCAATCCAGCTCTCTACTGTGCCCTGGGATAGCAGCAGAATTTGGCCCAAATTCTTGGGCTCCTGCACAAACGTGGAATACCTAGAGGAAGCTCCTGAATCCTGGCTTTGGATAGTCTCAGCTCTGGCTGTTGCAGCCATCTGGGGAGTGAACCAGCAGATGGATAACCTCCTTCTTTTTCTCTGCCTCTGACTCTCTATAATGCTACATTTCAAATAAACAAATAAATCTTAATACAATCCCATCAAGGTGGAATGTACCAATGCCATCTCACTAGTCCAAGTGATCAACTTCAGTTCAAAATTGATGACTCTGATAGGTCTAAGAGTCAAGGGGATCACACAAACAAGACTAGTGTCTGCTAATACTAACTGATAGAATCTAAAAGGGAGAGAACGCTCCAACACGGGAAGCGGGAGACACAGCAGACTCATAGAATGGCAGATGTCCTAAATAGCACTCTGGCCTCAGAATCAGCCCTTAAGGCATTCAGATATGGCTGAAGAGCCCATGAGAGTATTGTAGGCATGGAAAGCCAAGACACTCTGGAAAAGAAAAAAAAAAAAAAAAGAAGAAGAAGAAGACCTAAATGAAAGATCTCTGTGATTGAGATCGCAGTGGAAAGAATGGGGCCATCAAAGATGGAGGTACCTTTCCCTGAAGGGAGGAGAGACTTCCAATTTGACTATGACCCTATGGGAATAAGGTTAAAGTCGGCAAACCCTAAAGGCTTCCAAAGCCTTGGCAACTCATGACTAGAGCCTAGGGAGATTACTGAGGCCATAAACAAGAGTGTAAAATTGTTAAGTCAACAACAGGAGTCACTGTGTACTTACTTCTCATGTGGGATCTGTCTTTAATGTGTTGTCTAATGTTCAGTGATGCTATAACTAGTACTAAAACAGTATTTTTACACTTTGTGTTTCTGTGTGGGTGCAAACTGATGAAATCTTTACTTAGTATATACTGAATCAATTTTCTGTATATAAAGATAATTGAAAATGAAAAAAAAAACTGGTGTTAATTTGGAAATGGCATAGAAAATTAATTTTTAAAAAATATCATGTAGGATCTCTGTCTTTAATGTGCTGTTCACTGTGGTTTAATGGTATAACTAGTACTCCAACAGTATTTTTTCACTTTGTGTTGCTATGTGGGGGCAAACTGTTAAAATCTTTACTTAATATATACTGAACTGTTCTTCTGTATATAAAGAGAATTGAAAATGAATCTTGATGTGAATGGAAGGGGAGAGGGAGCAGGAAAGGGGAGGGTTGTGGGTGGGAGGGAAGTTATGGGAGGGGGGAAGCCATTGTAATCCATAAGCTGTACTTTGGAAATTTATATTCATTAAATAAAAGTTTAAAAAAGAAAAAAAAAAACAAATAAACAAATACATCTTTTAAAAATAAAAAAGAAAGGAAAACAAGGGAATTTTAGATATTTGGAATAGGATGGTTGCAATGGTGGATGATGAAATCTGAACTAATTTTGGTAAAGGATAATTAATAGGAAATGGGAAGTTGAGTGTTAACATGTTTATGGAACTTTAGGGAAGTATTAGCCATTGCATTTCAAACATTTTCTTAAGTATATCTTTTTTCCCTTTTAATATCATAATTTGCTTTCCAGAAGTCCAGTCATTTTATAGGTTAGTTGGACTACTGCATTAGAGTCTGACTAGCCAGGGTTCTCCAAACAATAACTCAGTCGTTTAATCCAGTCTAAATGGTAACTTCCAGTCTGGGACCAATCCTAGTGTTGGTCTCAGAGTCCAAAGTGGAAAAACCTTTGAGCTGCAAATGTCATAGCAGGAAATGGATGCCCAGCTCAAAGCGAAAGGTTTGGCCATTCTTCCTCCTTTGTGTTCCACCTGGGCCCTCAATGATGAAACATGGAATGGTCCTGATTCTTCTCATTCTGTCAAAAAATATACTGATCTTTTCTGGAAACACCCTCACAGCCCCACCCATAAATATTTTATTAGCTCTCTGGAAATCCCTTAACCCATACAAGTGGACATACAAATGAAACATAACAAGTCCAACCCTTGTCATCATAGTGCTTTCACACATCTCCATAGACAATAGTTAATCTTCAACGACAGTTACAATGTCATAATTGTTGCCTGCCTTGATAGATCCATCCTTCATACAGTTGCAGACAACATGCTCTAATCCCTTCCCCAGAAGAGGAAATAAAGTTCTTGAATAATATTGACTCTTATCCTGGAATCTCAAAGCTAAAATATGATGATATAAAATTAAGAATATTTAAATATTGATGTGCATCTTTTTGAACTTATAACCTTTTTGTTTATAACTTACATTTTAAAGTGAAAATCATGGTCCAAAACACACAAACAAGATGAAAAATTAAGATTTGCAAACAAAAAATACTTGATGCTTACTACTTGCCTTACTCTCTCATAGTTTTCTATTATATCTCACTTTTAAATTTAAAAGGCAGAACAACAGAGAAAAAGAGATAGAGATGAAAATAGAGATCTTCCATCCACTGAGTCACTCCTCAAAATGTCCACAACAGCCAATGAGGCCTGGGCGGGGTCCTCCATCTGTATTTTACCAGGTGGTTTTCTGTTTTAGTATGTAAGATGCTGCTTGGATCACCCACAACCCATATCAGTGTCTTGTTTCAGCTGCAGAGTCTGTTCCTGATTTCAGCTTCCTCTTCATGTACACCCTGGTATCAGGATCCAGCCACTGAAGTTGGAGTCCCAGATTGAGCATCTGGGTTTGGACCCCACTCAGTCCAGCCATTGTGAGCATCTGGAGAGTCAATCCCCAGAAAGGAACTCTCTGTCTCTGACTATTTTTTTACTTCTAAAAGAAAAATATAAAACTAATTAAATAAACATTTTAAAATGGCACTACCACTTCCTATATAAAGAAGGATCTCTGCTCATATTAGTGTTGTTGCCAGCTGTATTTAAATTCTTTCTTCAGATATCAGCATATTCTAGCACATTTATTATATCTATATTTTAACTCTCTACAGAGTTCTGCAGACAGAAAGTTTAACTTATATCAGTTTCATTCTTGAATGTATTTCTGAGTTAGCCACCTCCACACTGTACAGTTTGACATCCAAGCCCATTTTTATACCCCCAACTGAGGTTCTTATGGCTCTAAATAGAGTTTAGGCTCTATGTTTTCAGTAGTCTGAAAAATATGGCCATTTGTCAGACAATGCATTAAAAACACTTGTGTGCATGTCAATCTTCTCTTTGAATCTAACTGCTTAAAGTAGTAATGTGTTGGTCTTAAGCATTTTCTTTCCAGCAGTTATGATGATAATGAGAGCCTTGATCTGATGCTTGAATGATAACTTGTAAATAAATGTTAATAAACAAAGGAGTAAAACTCAAGTACTAGCTTTCACTGACAATAATATTGTCAACAGTTGTTCTGTTCCTGGTTTCGCATAGGCAGCCCAATTGTACACCCATACACCTTGCCTCGTTTCAATAGGCTGAATGTCTTCAGGCACCAGATCTCAGACATATCTTAGCAGCAAGTCATCATTCAAGGAATGTGTCTTTAAGCTTTTCCTCACTATTGAGTTTTCAGTTTTTGTATTTCACATTTGTATGCAGTGGTAAAGAGGAAGTCACATCTTTCTGTTTCCCATCTTGACACAGTTTTCACTTTGTGTTTTTAGTTAAGTTAAGCAAGGTAGAAAATTATAGACTGGGGGCCAGCATTGTGTCATAGCAGGAAAAGCCATAGCCTGCAGCACAGGCACTCCATTTGGGTGCTCATTCAAATTTCCGCAGCTTCACTTCTGATGCAGCTCCCTGAGAAACAGCGGAAGGTGGCTGAAGTTGTTGGGGCCCCGCGCCCAGGCAGGAGGCCTGGAGGAAGCTCTTGGCTTCTGCTTTGGGGCCATTTGGAGAGTTAATCAGCCTATGAGAGATCTCTCTCTCTCTCTCTCTGTCTCTCTGTAACTCTGCCTATCAAATAAATAAATAAATATTTAGAACTATGTAGACTCAACTTTTTTTTGCAACATAGAAGAATAGTAAATCTATTTTCTATTATTTTGCTGGGTTTTTTTAATTTTTTTTTTTAGACAGGCAGAGTGGACAGTGAGAGACAGAGAGACAGAGAGAAAGGTCTTCCTTTGCCGTTGGTTCACCCTCCAATGGCCACTGCGGCCGGCGCACCGCGCTGATCCGAAGGCAGGAGCCAGGTGCTTCTCCTGGTCTCCCATGTGGGTGCAGGGCCCAAGCACTTGAGCCATCCTCCACTGCACTCCCGGGCCACAGCAGAGAGCTGGCCTGGAAGAGAGGCAACTGGGACAGAATCCGGCGCCCTGACCGGGACTAGAACCTGGTGTGCCGGCACCGCAAGGCGGAGGATTAGCCTGTTGAGCCACGGCGCCGGCCATATTTTCTATTATTTTGAGTCTGACTTTTCTTTAGGTTTCAGCTATTCTTCTTCATATCTCTTGTTTTCTAAAGCACTATGATAAGGAATACAGATATTTACTATTTTTGCACAGGGATATGGCATTTATTGCAATATTAAACCTGGCAACTCATATTTTTTTTCTTGTTCTGAGAAATTTTTAGTCTCTTCAAACAGTATCCTGTTATTTTTTAGATTTATTTATTTATTTGATAGAGAAATAGAGAGAGGGAGATACAGGAGAGCATGATCTTTCATCCTCTGGTTCACAGCCCAAGTGCCTGCAAAAGCCTACTATGGGCCAGTCTAACTCCCGGAGCTGGAGATTTCACCCAAGTCTCCTGAGGGTGGCAGAGACCCAAGTTCCTGAACCATCATCTACTTCATCCCAGGAGCATTAATTGAAAGCTGAATTGGAATCGGAAGAACCAGCACTTGAACCAGACACTGATAAACAATGTGCTCATCTCAACTAGCAACACAAATCCCTGCAGCACAGCCTCCACTCCCCCTTCTACCATTTTATTACTTCACTAACTTGAACCCTTCTCAGTCATATTTTGAGTAAACAGATCTATTCTCTGATCTTTCACTTGCATCTGATATATTTCAACTCATCTTTCGTGTAGCATTCTAGTAATTTTCAATAGCTCAATCTGTTACTTTATTTTGTTTTTCAACTTACTATAATTTTGTATTTTCCTCCTGAAGACAAACACTGACCCTCCAGAATACCTGACCAAGAAAACCTTCAGAAAGTTACTTAAACTTCCGTGCTTCAGTTTCTTTCTTTCTTTCTTTCTTTCTTTCTTTCTTTCTTTCTTTCTTTCTTTCTTTCTTTCTTTCTTTCTTTCTTTCTTAATAAAGGCAATTGTGGGGGTATAGCTGCCACCTGCAGTGCTGTCATCTCATATGTGGGCTGGTTCAAGTCCTGGCTGCTCCACTTCTGATCCAGCTCTCTGCTATGACCTGGAAAAGCAGTAGAGGATGGCTTGGGTGCTTGGGCCCCTGAACCCACGTGGAAGACTGGAGGAGGCTTCTGGCTCCTGGCTTTGTTTTGGTGCAGCTGTGACCATTTCAGCCAATTGGATAGTGGACATGTGAATGGAGGGTGTCTCTCTCTCTCTCTCTCTCTCTCTCTCTCTCTCTCTGTCTCTCTGCCACTCCTACTCTCTCTGTGTAACTCTGACTTTCAAATAAATAAATAAATTTTAAAATATATAAAAGCAATTATATTACTGGCTTCATGGTATTTTTCCAACTGAATATTTGCAATTACTTATATTTATTTCCTTTCCTTTACTCATAACTAGAGTAGTTGTTTAACTCCACATAGCTCTATTGCTCCACTGCTTTCCTCTGTATCCCTTGGGGGGAAAACAAAATTTTTCCACAATTCATCTTCATCTTATACTTCAGTGCAACATACATGTTATTATTTTGCAAATAATTCATCCATATCCCAGACTAAGAAATATTCAGGATTATTTCCTCAGGATAAAGTCTGTCTGCCTTGCTCAGGCATGTGTGTCCCTTACTTATTTAGATTTATTTCTACCGATTATTTTTTCCCTATTTCACTACCAAACACTTGACATAGATGAATGTTTCTATTCATAGTCCAACAAACTTGGCATGCACATTCTGCTCTGCATTTACTTCTCATGTTCATTAAACGGATATCTCACTGATTTATGCAATCATTGTTTAGGATTTTACCAAAGGCATTGGCAATACAAGCGTGAGTAATTCATGATTTCTTCGTATGTTGAAAATGATTTACTCATACAATGAAATCATGTAAATAATCTTAGTACAAAATGATATGCACCATAATAAATATGTTATATACCTCTGCTTGTTCCGTAAAACAAGTTTTTACTTCTTTTAATTATGAAATCTTTCAAACATACAAAAAAGTACAGAAAGTAATACAGCAAGTACCCTTTTAACTACTACTTTTTAGCAAATGTCTGCACTTTGCCACATTTGTTTCAGATCTTATCTTTTTTATCAAATTAGTTTTTCCCATGATTATAATTGTCAGACATTTTTGAAATTTTCTCTTAGGTGCAATGTATTAGCATAAAATATGGAAGAGCCTTTATATCCTTAGAAAATTTCCCACAGCACAACTATGTCCATGAGTAAGTAGCAACAACATTTTTCTGCAAATTGGTGACAGATAACACATTGTGAATAATCTCCTACATTAGCGCTGATGCCTTTACGGCATCGAAACGCATTAAGATTAACTGGCCTCTTACATATTTGTGCAATTCATCTTCTAAGACCTGCCACATTTCTTGACAAGAATTAATCCCTTACCAAAATAACTGATAGAATTAAAACTATTTTCTTCAATGCAGAATCCCTCTCCCTTTCTCCATGATATGGACTGACTCCAAGTTACCTGACAAATGTACTAACTATTCAATAATAAAATAATGAGTGTCTGGAATTTTGAAAGGTTCCACTTTAAATAAGCACATATTTGGTACATCACCTATTTCTTGTAATAAAAAGCATGAAAAAGTTAACATTAAATGTTAATATTAAATGTTAATATATTGGCTGTTTTTAGTGCCATTTTCCTCACTAATAACTTCTTAGAAACTATTTGATCCAAACACATAAATTGCAGACATCCATATGAATGCAATCACAGAAACCTAAATGATGGAAAAATAAAGCAACAAAAGTTTTTTTCTATATGAAATACATTAGGGAAAGTACTCTCTAAATCAAAATACTGGTGAAGGGATGTGTGTCAATAAGCCACTTAAGATGCTTGTATCCCATGTTAGAGTGCCTAGGTTTGAGTTCTAGCTCTGCTGCTGGTTCCAGTTCCTGTTCATATGTGCTCTGTGATGCAGCAAATGATTATGCAAGTAGTTGAATCTCTGACATCCACATGAGAGATCTGGATTGATATCTTGGCTCCTGGCTTTGACCTGGATCAGGCCTGGCTGTCAGCATTATTTGAGGAGTGAACAGGTAGATGGGAGATTCTCTCTCTCATTTTCTCTTTCTCTCTCCCCTTTGTGCTTTTCAAATAAATAAATAAATTTAAAAATGTGTTTGTGAAGAATGTTTTTCAAATAGAATTTTGAACTTCTCACAATGAGGCATAGATATTTCCTGAGTTGAACCACATGAAATTAATATATTTATCTTTTAATATTTTTCCCTCTAAATAAGCAATGGCAAAACAGGGATATTTTCATAGGGTTTTTATGTATGCTTTTTTTTATTAAACTTTTATTTAATGAATATAAATTTCCAAAGTACAGCTTATGGGTTACAATGGCTTCCCCCTCCCAAAACTTCCCTCCCACCCACAACCCTCCCCTTTCCCACTCCCTCTCCCCTTCCAGTCACATCATGATTCATTTGCTTTGGGTTGGTTAGTTACATTCAAAGCTTTCTTGAGAACAAACATTAAGAATACACTGGTTTAAAAATAATACTGAGAATTAAGCTATTTTCAGGTTTCTGAGGTATATCTGTACTGTCTTCCACAGTGGTTGTACCAGTTAACATTCTCAACAATAGTGGACCAGGGTACTTTTTCCCCACATGCTTGCCAGTATATGTTGCTTGTTGATTTCTTTATAAGGGGCATTCTAACTGGGATGAGGTGAAACCTCACAGGGGCCAACACTGTAACGTAGTGGGTTAAGCCTACATCTACGCTGTCAGCATCTCATATGGGCACCAGTTTGAGGCTTGGCTGATCAACTTCCCATCCACCTCCTTGCTAATGCACCTGGGAAAGCAATAGAAGATAGCTCAAATGTTTGGGCCTCTTGGAGACCCTGAAGAAGCTCCTGGCTCTCTCCTGGCTTTGGATCTGCCCAGTTCTGGCCATTGTGGCCACTTGGAAGATCTCTCTCTGTCTGTCTCTCCCTAACTGTGTCTGTAACTCTGACTCAAATAAATAAATAACTTGTTACAAAAGAAATTTTATTGTGATTTTGATTTGCATTTCCCTGATGGCTAGAGATTTTGAGCATTTTTCATGTGTCTGTTGGCAAAATGAATTTCCACTTTTGAGAAATTCCTTTTCAAGTCCTTCAGCCACTTCTTAACTGGGTTGTTTGAATTGTTGTTGAGTTTCTTGAGTTCTTTGCAGATTCTGCATGCTAAATCGTTATCAGTTGCATAGACTACAAATATTTCTCCCATTCTATCGATTGCCTCTTCATTTTGCTGTGTGATTCTTTGTAGTGCAGAAGCTTCTCAGCTTGATGCAATATCATTTGTCTATTTTGGCTATGATTGCCTGTGCTTTTAGGGTCTTTTCCAAGAAGAGTTTGCTTATGTGAATTTCTTACAGAGTTTCTCAAATGTTTCCTCTATTAACTTGATTATATCAAGTTGTAGAATTGGGTCTTTGATCCATTTTGAGTGTATTTTTGTATAAGGTGTAAGGCAGGGGACTTGTTTCATACTTTTGCATGCAAAGTTACACTTTTCCCCAGTACTATTTGTTGAAGAGATTGTCTTTTCTCCAGTAATTGATTTTATCCATCTAGTAAGTGGTAAATATTTATTACAACCATAGGAAATCAATGCATGCAAATAGCTTATTTATGATCCTACTAAGACATAAGGATATAATTAGAAAATTACAAGTTCACCTATTTATGATCCTAGATGAAGAAATGCTTCAAAATTATTAGCAAATTGAGTAAATTATGTATTTTTTAGAATTTATAACCAAATGGAAAATAGACATGAAGATATTAATATAAATTACCTATTACAAAGACAAATTTAGGCACAGAAATGACAATAGTTATCTTAATACAGTCAGAGGGATTCCATAAAATTCAACATTGACTCATGATTTGGAAAACCGAAGCTTTTAGCAAAATAAGACTTGAAGAGATACTGCTTAACCTTATAAAACATATTCATCAAAGTCTTGCAAAAAGTAGTACTTAATGTGAAGCTTTAAAGGCATTTTTAGTAATGCAACGAAAAAACAAATAAACTTCTTATATTGCTGCTGTTCCACAATTGAATGATGCAGAAAATGCAAAGTCTATACAAAAATATAAAAAGTATATAAATTAGGAAACATGCACTTTTTTGAAAACAATATAATTTTCTAAACAGGTAAATGTGTTCTCACAATGTCCTCTAAGGAAATTGGAATGAATCTACTTGTAGTGTTAAAACATTCAGCAAGGTTGCTTAATATGCTTTATCACCCCACTCCCAAAAAAAAAAAAAAACAAACAAACAAAAAACAAAAAACTAGTACAATACATTTAAATATGCCATAGAAATGAATAAAGGGGTGGTATTTATAATAGTCATAACACAAGGTTTGCAATGTTTCTCAGAACAAATTGCAAAAATGCGACAAATTATTAGCAAATGTAAAAAAAAAGGAGCATAAAAGAGAATCTAAATATCAGAGCTATTATACTCATACAACCTAGAAGGCATAATATCATTCAATGTACTAGATTCTAAAAGGTAATAACACAGCCAATGTAATTTTAATTATAATCAGTAATTTCCACAGAAATCAAGAAATTACTTTAAATTCATATGGAAGTGCAAAACAAATTTTGAAAAAAATGAGTAAGACAAGCAAACTACACCTGACATACATCACAATGCTTATAAAACTACATGAACTAATTCCTAGTGTTGTCATTAGCAGAAAATTATACATAAAATTTAATTAAACAGAAAAATTATCTAGAAACAAGCATAAATGTTTCTTGAATCTTGGTGTATGGTACAAATGGAATCACAAGTTATAAAGAAAAAAAACATTGTTCAATATATAACACTGAGCCAGTTGGATTACAAGACATCACACAAAAAGTCCACATATTTGTATTAAATACTGGATATATTTAAGAAAAAAAATAATAAATAATAACTTAGAAGAAGATATATTACATAAAACAAAGAAAATAAGGATTCAGAAAAGGAAAAAGCTTCTACAAATCAGGAAAAAAAGAACAAAAAAAATAGAATAAACAAGAGTTTCAGGGAATGTGATTTTTTTTATATTTAATTTTTTTTATTTTAATGAATATAAATTTCCAAAGTACAGCTCATGGATCACAAAGGCTCCCCCCCTATAACTTCCCCCCCACCCGCAACCCTCTCCCTTCCCACTCACCCTCCCCTTCCATTCATATCAAGATTCATTTTCAATTCTCTTTATATACAGAAAATCAGTTCAGCATATATAAAAATTTCAACAGTTTGCCCTCACATAGCAACACAAAGTGAAAAAATACTGTTGGAGTACTAGTTATAGCATTAAATAACAGTGTACAGCACATTAATGACAGAGATCCTGCATGATATTTTTTAAAAAAGATTGATACTTTTCTATGTAATTTCCAATTTAACAGAATGTGATGTATTTTTGATCAAAACAAACAATGTGTTCAAACTGATTAATAATCTAGAAAAAGCAATTTAACCCTGCCATACAACCCAGCCATACCACTCCTTGGATTTACCCAAAGGAAATTCATTTGGGAAATAAAAGAGCTGTCTGCACATTAATGTATATTGCAGCTAAATTCACAATAGCTAAGACCTGGAACCAACCCAAATGTCCATCAACAGTAGACTGGATAAAGAAATTATGGGACATGTGCTCTATGGAATACTATACAGCAGCCAAAAACAATGAAATCCGGTCATTTGCAACAAGATGGAGGAATATGGAAAACATTATGCTGAGTGAATAAAGCCAGTCCCAAAGGGACAACTATCATATGTTCTTCCTGATCGGCGACAACTACCTGAGCACCAAAGGGGAAATCTGTAGAAGTGAAATGGACACTAAGAGAAACAGTGACTTGATCAGCTCTTGTCGTGACTGTTGATGTACAATGTAATACTTTATCCATTTTAGTATTTTTTTGTTCTAGTACTCTGTAATTAATACACAATTATTCTTAGGTGTTTAAATTTTAACTGAAAAGTGATCCCTGTTAAATATAGGAGTGGGAATAAGAGAGGGAGGAGATGTATAGTTTGGGACATGCTCAATCAGACTTGCCCCAAATGGTGGAGTTAGAAACGTGCCAGGAGATTCCAATACAATCCCATCAAGGTGGCATGTACCAATGCCATCTCACTAGTCCAAGTGATCAACTTCAGTTCACAATTGATCACACTGATAGGTCTAAGAGTCAAAGGGATCACAAAAACAAGACTAGTGTCTGCTAATACTAACTGATAGAATCTAAAAGGGAGAGAATGATCCAACATGGGAAGCGGGATACACAGCAGACTCATAGAATGGAAGATGTCCTAAATTGCACTCTGGCCTCAGAATCAGCCCTTAAAGCATTCAGAACTGGCTGAAGAGCCCATGAGAGTATTTTAGGCATGGAAAGCCAAGACACTCTGGGAAAAAAAAGAAGAAGAAGAAGACCTAAATGAAAGATCTCTGTGCTTGAGATCCCAGTGGAAAGAATGGGGCCATCAAAGATGGAGGTACCTTTCTCCGAAGGGAGGAGAGAACTTCTACTTTGACTATGACCCTATCAGAATAAGATCGAAGTCGGCGAACCCTAAAGGCTTGCATAGCCTTGGCAACTCAAGACTAGAGCCTAGGGAGATTACTGATGCCATAAACAAGAGTGTCAAATTGTTAAGTCAGCAACAGGAGTCACTGGGTACTTACGTCCCATGGGGGATCTGTCCTTAATGGGTTGTCCAATGTGAAGTAATGCTATAACTAGTACTGAAACAGTATTTTTACACCTTGTGTTTCTGTGTGGGTGCAAATTGATGAAATCTTTCCTTAATATATACTAAATAGATCTTCTGTATATTAAGAGAATTGAAAATGAATCTTGATGTGAATGGAATGGGAGAGGGAGCGGGAGATGGGAGGAGTGCTAGTGGGAGGGAAATTATGGGGGGTTAAAGCCATTGTAATCCATAAACTGTACTTTGGAAATTTATATTTACTAAATAAAAAAAAAAAGAAAAAGCAATTTAAAACCATGAGCTATTTTTTTTATGTCCAACAGGATGCTTGAAAGCTTGGTTTCTCAGAAAAGTTTTGTAGGAAGATATAAAGAAACTGTGGACTTTGAATACATTCATAGTAGTATTGTAAGTTTTTAGAATTATTTTGATAAATACTTTTGCATTGTTCTGAATAATTTAGTATATGCTACCCATTTATTGAATTACATTTCATTTACAGCCAGCAATCATGAAAATGTGATGTCAGAATAAACACTGGAATATAAAATTATGCATGTATATTGATAGGGTGGAACATTTATCATATAACAGATAAATAGATACGCTTTTTAGATTAGTTTTATACTATAGTGTGCACTTTTATTATTAAGGAATTTACATTTTTAAATATCAATTTTAACTGGAGAAATCATTTTTAAGAACTATGCATACAAGTTGTTATTATGTATATACATTTAATTGCATTGAAAAAATTTTGAAACATTTTATTTGTTTATCTGAAAGACAGAGTTACAGAAAGACAGAGAGAAATGTCTTCCATCTACTGTTTCACTCCTCAAATGGCTGCAACTGCCAGAGCTGGACTGAACCAATTCCAAGAACCAGGAGCTTCTTTCTGGTCTCCTACATGAATGTAGGTGCCCAAGCACCTGAGTTATCTTCCACTGCCCTCCCAGGCTATCAGCAGAGAGCTGGATAGGGAGAGAAGCAGATGGGACAAGAATTAGCGCCCCTGTGAGATGCTGGCACCACACCCCCACGTTGAAAATATTTTATAACTTATTATCCTCATTTTAATGGGCAAAATATATAACCCTTAGTCAACATTCAGGGTTTCACCTAATGATAGATAAGGCAATAGAATTGCATTAAAGGGAAATACAAGAAAGTCAAGATAAATCCCATATAGATTCAAAGAATGGTTCTAAATTTTATATTTTATTTTCTTTATCCTTCTTATACATTTATTTTACATTTTCATAGTACATTCATTGACTTCTTTATACACTATTATGTTTCTCTAATTTCATTATTGATTTTAATCATCATTTCCTCAATTGGCTTCATTTAAAATTTTGAATCACATTCATATTTCCCTTTTATTTTGTTTTAATTGTCTGCTCTCTATTAATTTTTTCATCTCCTTGAGTGTACATAGACAATATCATTAAATTATCTTCTCTGTTTTCTTTTAGGTTTTTTTTTTTTAATTTAAGTCTATATTGAATTTTGACTTAAAATATCAAGAAAGAAAAATAAAACCTGAGATAATTTTTAGATTAGTCACATTCCAAGGCTTACATTCATATGCTTTGAAAAATACTACTTTGATAAATCACTTAAATTACATCAGAAAAGAGAGGGAATGAGAGTCTACAAAAATAAAATAAGTAGCTTTTCCACTAAAAATCACATATTCAATTAAAGTTTAGCTTTTCTTAGCATGTGTCTACACAATGTATATATATATATATATATATATATATATATATATATACCCCTATGACTACATTTTCAAAAATTTCATAAACAAATTAATATAATCTTTTGGGTAGTCTCATAGGAAAATATAAAAATCCCAAGTTGCATTTCATCTTACAAATCTAATTTTTGTAATGAATACTAGTTGAAATACAATTTTTTATTTTTACATTTGAAATTATGTTTACATAATTTGCTTCCTAAAATTTTTCTTCTATAAATCCACGGATTTATTTTCTTTGGGTATACACATCTGCATGAATTTTGATCTGTGCTCAACACTTTACAAATGTTAGTACCGAATTAGAAACATTGGATCATTTAGAAATTTATTCTTTTTGTTAAAAAATGTATTTGAAAGGCAGAGTTACATGGCAGGGGGAAAGAGAGGTTATGATCTTCCATCCAGTGGCTCACTGCCCATATGACCACAATAGGTAATGCTGGACTGGGGTTGGGCCATGTCAAAGCCAGGAGTCAGGACCTTCATCTGGGTCTCCTATGTAGAAGCCAGGACCCAAGAACTTAGGCCATCTTTGGCTGCTTTCCCAGGCACTTTATTAGGAGGCTGGATTGAAAGCGGAAAATCCAGGACTCAAACTGGCACTCATATGGTATGTTGTCTTTGCAGGCTGTTTAACCCACTGCAGCACAATACCAATCCCAGTAGAACTTTATTCCTATCAACATGATTGGCTTTTAGTATATTTTCAATATGGGGTAAAAGTTAGATATACTGTTAATAGAATAGAACTATTAGTTAATCTTAAATTCAGATGAAGCATCAAACTACCAGAACACAAAGCAAATCAAGCCACTAATTCTGAAATTTTCATTGTCACAACTTCTGAAAACCATTTGTGAAATCTTACTTTTCCATTCAGACTTCCAAATTGCTTCAAATTCCTTTGAAACATGAAAGTATTTTCTTGGCTTTTCTTCCTATATTTGTTACACTGTCATCTAAAGTCAATCTTAAATACTATCATATGGTGTCTTAATTATGCTAAATCTTAATTCTACATAATCCACAAGCTTTCTACTCTGTATCTGTGTCAGTCATGCCACATTCAAGCAGGAAACCAAAGCAATTTATTTGAAAAAAATGGTGCTTAATTGCATTCCATTCAAGAGCATCATTACATTAAATCTTCATGATATTTATAAAATTCTAAGGTCTTCTCATTTTAAAATTTGTACTTCTCGCGGCTGGCACTGTGGTGCAGAGGGGCAAGCCTATATCTGCAGTGCCAGCATCCCATATGGGAACTGGTTTGAGTCCCAGCTGTTCCACTTCTGATCTAGCTCCCTGCTAATTGCCTAGAAATGCACTGGAGGATGACCCAAGTGTTTGGGCCATTGAACCGATGTGTGAGATCTGGAAGAAGCTCTTGGCTTCAGACTGGCGTAGACTGGCTGTTGAGGCCATTTGGGGAGTGAAACGGTGGATGGCAGATTCTCTCTCTCTCTCTCTCTCTAGCCCCTATCTTGTTAAATCTGACCTATAAATAAATAAAATGAATCCTAAAAAAAAATGTACTCTCTCTGTCACTCACAAGTAAGATCTGTGGCCTGTCATCTCTGATTTTTTTCTATTATATTTATTATGCTTCTTCATTAGTCATGTGTTTGTAGTATTCATTAAATTTTTCACTTAGATATGCCTAATAATTACCTCAAATGTAGATTTCTAATCTTCTTTCTATATTTTGCCAGAGGTTCACTTTTTGGATATCCAAATTCACAGAATACATTCTAGATACCACCTAATACATCATTTATATTTCTGCTTTTCTAAAAATATTGACCCTAAAAGAAAAGAAAATAATCCATGGTTTTCAAAGTCTTTTGATCCATAAACAAAATTTAAAAGCTTAGGTTGACATCTATTCCCATATGAATCAAAACACTGGTTGTATTCAATCAGGGTGAAGCACCCTGTTCTTCAGTGTTGTTTCTAATGTCAGTTCTCCACGTGATTGACAGATCTATCTTTCCAAAACAAAAGGCTGATTTCTCTAACCATGCCAAGTTGTGGATACTAGTAAGGATACAAAGCACTTCAGACATATACCTGAGTTCCCTCTAATTTTATGTTTCAACGTTACTTTTTATCAGATTGTCTAGACTGCAATTGTTTTTGTAGCCAAATACTGAACAGTGCTTTACCTTTTTGCATCCCTCACACAGAGAACACACTAATTACTTTTAAACTTCTGTGGTCACCAAATGTTCAATAAGTCTTGTCAGAATATCAAGTATTGTTTCATATTTTTAAAATATTACTATAATCCATCACACACAAAAAGAAATCAATACTGTCTAATTATAGGTTCTGGTTCTGGTCATAGCCAACTCCTATCCATGCAATGATGTGACTAACCCTGCTACTCTCTTTAGAACATTAATTTTAATTCTTATATTTTACTCTTCTATCCTGGCACTATATATTTTTCCATGACTGGCAGAAAATGTTGTTGAAGAAATGAATGAATGAGTAGAATTAACTTAGTAAATGAAAGGATGTGAAGTATGTGAGACAATGCTTCCTTTTTCAAAAGCGCCAATGTAAGAAAATGTTCATTTACTTGGCTTTATCTGAATATTCAGAATTTCCTGGTTTTCTCTTATTCTCCTGCATGTTCTTCCTTCTGTTACTAACTTTGTCATGATAATAAAAGGATTAAAATGTTGTAACTGACTTAAAATAAGTTATATAAATGGCTGTGTACACAATTACAGTTTGGCATGGAATCTACAATGAAAAGCAGTAGAGGTTTCTATTGGGATATTAAAGCTCATTTGGAAAAGGCAGAAAATGCTTTTTAGGGAAAATAATGTTATGTGATATCTGATATCATGTCTAGATGCTTCCCAGTCAGTTCAGAGGGAGTAAATAAGGAAGAGAGACCAAAGAGCATGTGCAATGAAGCAAAAGGACAACTTATCCAATAATTGCCTGAGGTATGATTTGAGGGGTGAATGTGAAATGAGAGGCAGCTGTGAACTGAGAGGGCAATAGTTTCTTCAGGTGATGATGGACCAGGTATTAAAGACATCAAAAAGTTTAAATATGTGGGGTCTTCTAAAATTCCTGAGAAGTCAAGTTATGAATAAAACTATACATGGATTTCAAGATACATTTTCACCAAAATAAATTTAACTTTTAACTTTATTTTTCGACAAACTTGTTGAAGTTATTAATTATCCTGTGGATAAAGAGGACCTATGAACATTTTTTAATGATGGTGTGATAAAATTAGCTTCATATTTCAATAGATAACTCTGTGGGTTGGCATTTTGGTGCAATAGGTTGAGACACCACCTGGAATGCTGGCATTCTGTATTGGAATACCCATTGAGTCCCAACTGTTCCAGTTTTGATTCAACTTACTGCTAATGCACCTGGGAAAGCACCGGACGATTCCCAACTGCTTAAGCCCCTGCTACCCACATGGGAGACCTGGGTGGAGTTCCAGGCTCCTGGCTTTCATCTGGTCCAGCGTCAGCCATTGAAGTCATCTGGGGAGTGAAGCAGCAGATAGAATATCTCTGTATCTTTCTCCCTTTCTTTCTGTAACTCTGCCTTTTAAATAAAATGCTTTAAAAAAAAAAAAAGTGAAGATGAGATACTCAGAGTAGAAAGGAAGATTGAGAGGTTAAAAGTAAATTGTTCAGCCGGCGCCGCGGCTCACTAGGCTAATCCTCCGCCTTGCGGCGCCGGCACACCGGGTTCTAGTCCCGGTCGGGGCACCGATCCTGTCCCGGTTGCCCCTCTTCCAGGCCAGCTCTCTGCTGTGGCCAGGGAGTGCAGTGGAGGATGGCCCAAGTGCTTGGGCCCTGCACCCCATGGGAGAACAGGATAAGCACCTGGCTCCTGCCATCGGATCAGCGCGGTGCGCCGGCCGCAGCGCGCTACCGCGGCGGCCATTGGAGGGTGAACCAACGGCAAAAGGAAGACCTTTCTCTCTCTCTCTCACTGTCCACTCTGCCTGTCAAAAATAAAAAAAAAATAAAAAAAAAGTAAATTGTTCAACCAGAGATGATGTTAAACAAAGAGGGGCTGACAAAGCCAAATAACCTAACTTTGATAATTATGTATAAATAAACAAAAAATACATGGAGATAAAAGCAAAAATATTGACATGTGTTTTGTCTATAAATATTTAAATATTCAGTTTTACTAGTTACTTCAAAAAGAAAAGTTAAGCAAAAATGAGATTACAATTATCATATCTAAATACAGCATATGTTGTATATTAAAGCATAGCAGTGTGAAGTGTTTCTTAATATTTATAAATTTTATATTGTCTTGGTTGTTATTTCTTACTATAGTCACATTAATCAGTATATCCAGTTTATGTATTTATTAACTGTTACTTAAAATTATTTCTAGACTGAGAACCAAGAATAAGGAAATTTCTTTAGGAATTTAAGAGACGAAGAGGAAGAGTAACATTGTTTCTGGGAACAGCCATGTAATCAATGGATCTGGGGAAAAATCTGTACCTGTGTGTCACTTGCTGGCGGCATAGCCAAAGAGGTGGCATAGTTTCATACCCTCCCAGAGACCGGGCAAGTTGTGTTATGAGACAAATGGATCTCTGACAGTCAACTTTTCAGTCTTGATGAAATTTGAGAAATCAAATTACTCCTGCAAATGTAAACCAAATGAAGATTAAGAGCCAGGGATATAACGATTAAAATAACAAATGCATGGTCATTGTCCTAGTGTTTGCTCTCATCAATACATAACATCTTTTTTCCCTGTACTTTATGACATGATTCAACTTTCCTCTGTGAACTAGATGTGTTAATACATATATCAAACAACTTTAATATATTTATTTAGAAGTGTCCATACTATATATCTGTAACTAGGGTAGTTTTAGACCTTGGTAAGATTATTCAGAAATGAGTTTCTGAAATGTGAAAGTTTCAAACATGAGCTAAGTAGAAAATAAAATATAATCTAAATGAATGCAATAAGTGAACTCAAAAATTGATCATGATTATGGGTGACTTTTTGTAGTAATTTAAAAAATTCAATCCAGCAGCAGGCATCAGGGCAAACATTTTGGAATTCTCTGTGATTAGTTCTATTATCCAAATGACTAAAATAACGTTATATTGTATATCTGTTATTAAATCTGTATCATGCAGGGATAATTAGCTGTTTTGAAAGTAACAATAATTTTTAAAATCCTCTTAAGAATTAATCTCCTTTAATAGTTACAGCTAAAATAGTCAGATAGGGTGTACAAACATTCTTTCCTATTATTCCTATTCATGTTAAAACTTTCCAGTGTGTTTCAGCATTCATTTATTTTTTTGTTGTTGTTGTTTGTCTTCAAATTGATCACTATTTTCAAAGATTTCCATATCAGGTATGTTCTCTGCTCTTCACTCAAACTTTTAAAATCTTTCCTACTCTTTTTCATTCAGTGTTCTGTTAATATTGCTTTCAGAATTAGAATTCCAGGTCATTTTTTTGGTGATTGGAGTTGTTTTTAATTTGGTAATAGAGGCAGATCAATTGAACTTTCTTTATGTAAATAGGGTCACAGTTCTATGGCCAGCACTGTGGCTCAATAGGCTAATCCTCCACCTGTGGCGCCAGCACTCTGGGTTCTAGTCCCCGTAGGGGAACAGATTCTGTCCCGGTTGCTCCTCTTTCAATCCAGCTCTCTGCTGTGGCCCGGGAGTGCAGTGGAGGATAGATAGCTCAGGTGCTTGGGCCCTGCACCCGCATGGGAGACCAGGAGAAGCACCTGGCTCCTGGCTTCGGATCAGTGCAGTGCGCTGGCCGCAGCGGCCATTTGGGGGGTGAACCAACAGAAAAAGGAAGACCTTTCTCCCTGTCTCTTTCTCTCTCACTGTCCACTCTGTTTGTCCAAAAAAAAAAAAAAAAATAGGGTTACAGTTCTAACACAGTCTTAAGGCTTCCTAAATCTTTTCTATAGCAAATTCAAGGTAATCCAAGGTGCTCGGTGACAGATCAAATTGGATGTAGCTCAAATACCCAGAGGATAATTGAAAACCCTTTTGAGGGATAAGAATTATGCATATGTGAACACTAAAGTGTCTGTTAAGTAACTCCAGACTCTTTGGGATTGTTGCTAGGTTTAAATACGCACACTGTGTAATTATGTCACATCTCTTTAGTAGTTGCTTTTGCCACTGGGCTTGAAAGGAGTTTGTTCAAGCATATTCGTCTGGTGTAAACTTTACTTGAAGGTGTTTGTTAATTATTTATTAATTAACTAAGGCAGTGCAGAGAGGAAAATATATAATACTAAAAACCTACCCGTAAAAAAGGACAATTTAGATTCCCACTTCCAAAATATTAGAGAAGAAAATTAACCCAAATCAAATTTTAAGACTTGTTTATTAATGATTATCAGCCTAGACTACTTGGGTATAGGGGAAGTTACAGCATTATTTTACATATTGTTAAGGATGTTGCAGACTATTTACATATTGTTAAGGATGTTGTCCAACTATTGTGAAGATTGGTGCAAGTTACTGGCTGTGAGCAGTAAAATCACATATCTGTGGCCATTAAACAGAAAAATGAAGCAATTTTCACCACATATTGTTTGAAAGCACTCTCTTTGATGATATTGGTTCAATGTAGGAATGTCACACACTATCTAATATCTGAATATTCAAATTACTTTTCCCAAGTAGGAAAATAGTGGAAATGGCAAACAGGTGAGCAAGAGAAGAGTTGAAGGGAAGGATAAGTCAAATACAAATGTAATGTTAATTCACCAAAGATGAGAAGTGTATGCGGCTCAAACACCTCGTTTTTACATTATGAAAAATCTGAAGTTTAGCATGCTGTTTATTCCTCACAATTCAAGATTTATTTATTATTTGAAAGGCAGAGTTCATATAGATTGATAGTGATAGAGATAGATAGAAAGAGAGAGAAGGAGGTCAGTTTCCCATCCTCTGGTTCACTCCCCAAATGCTTGCAATTACAAGGAGCCACATGAATGTAGGGGCACAAGGACTTCGGTCATCCTCTGTTTCCCAGGCACATTAGCAGAGGGCTAGATTGGAAGTGGATCTGCTGGGACTAGAACTGGCACCCTTATAGGATGCTGGCATTGCAGGCGGCAGCTTTATCCATTATGACACAGCACTGTCCACTATGTTCTACAATTGTGTCTAAACTAATAACTGTGCCAAAACCTTTTCATAACATTCAACTTCAAATATTGAATACTGAAGATAGTGGCTTTGAAATATTCATTGCAGAGAAGATATCTTATCTGTTGGGTACTTTAATAAAAATGAAAAACTTTGTGTAGGTTATTTCACATAATGTTCACAAAAGCCTGCAATACAAGGAAGTTCTCTCCATTTTAGAAAGGAAAAAGTCCACACAAAGTGTATTCTGAGACTGCAACTCAAAAGAAAATGGTCGAACAAAACAATCAGCCAAAAAAGTGACAGACACAAGATACTCCACTTAATCTTAGCCAAAAGGCCAAGAAATGGTATACAAGATACTCTACTCCTTCAAATGAGGGGAAAACATGTGTTTTCAAGTCTCCATACAGTAGTCACTGAAGCTGAGAATATAGTGGGCCACAAAATAAGCCTTGAAATTTTTTTAAATTTTTTAAAATTTTATTTAATGAATATAAATTTCCAGTGTACAGCTTATGGATTACAATGGCTTCCCCCTCCCATAACTTCCCTCCCACTCTCAACCCTCCCCTCTCCCGCTCCCTCTCCCCTTCCATTTGCATCAAGATTCATTTTCAATTCTCCTTATATACAGAAGATCAATTTAGTATAAAGATTTCAACAGTTTGCACCCACATAGAAACACAAAGTGAAACATACTGTTTGAGTACTAGTTATAGCATTAAATCACAATGTACAGCACATTAAGGACAGAGATCCCACATGAGGAGCAAGTGCACAGTGGCTCCTGTTGTTGACCCAACAAATTGACACTCTAGTTTATGGCGCCAGTAACCACCCTAGGCTGTCGTCATGAGTTGCCAAGGCTATGGAAGCCTTCCAAGTTTACCGACTCTGATCATATTTAGACAAGGTCATAAAAGACAAAGTGAGGATAGTAACCAATGATCCTAAGAGTGGCATTTACCACGTTTGAACAATTATACAGCATTAAGTGGGGAAGAGGACCATCAGTACACACAGGTTGGGAGTAGAGCCATTGGTGGTAGAGTAGAGGTTATGATTACAAAGGAATGAGGCCCAAGTGCACTAGACAGGGCCTAGAACAAAGGACAGAGTCATTATTAGAGGAGCTAAGAAAGGTGTTGTCTAAGCTACAATTAAGTTTTCTGATTTAGAGGCAAATAGAACCTGCTAGAAGGGGCTTGATAATAACCTGTTGGGCTTTAGGCCTTGTAAGTTAAGAGGCCCAGACCTATCTATCTCTTCACATGGGGTATATCCTAAGGGAGGTGTGAACCTCCTAGGGGAAGGCAATCTGTTGACTTTCATTACTTGTCTGGCCTGGGAGGAGAGCTGGCCAGGTAAAGGCAGGTGGCATCTCTAAGAAGAAATTTACAGTTCTGCCTGCAATGTTGCTGACCCTACTTGACCATCCCCTCAGCTGCAATGGTCACTTTGGAAGTTGGGCTGAGTGAAGGGCTTTTCAGCTTAGAGCCAATAAGATCTGTGGCTCTGACCTGGGCATCCTTCGACTCCAGGGCAGGTCCATTCCCAGTGATCCAACTCTTGGCAGAGCTGCCAGGGCTCTTCACAAGCTGACTTCTGCTGAAGCCCAGGCTTACCACATTGAAAGCCACTTCAATGGACTGGCCTGTTGGGTCTCCTTGAGGGCAGATCACTGTACAGATCAGCCATTAATAGGCCTGCCACCCATTGCTTCTGATGCCTAGCTTTCTTTTCCTCCTGGTTTGTGTTAAAGCAGACCAGAGGATGCAAGTCAAGGGAGTGCCCAAGTCCCATCTCTAATCTTTGGTGGCCTGAACTACAAGTCTATAGTCACAGGCATGTTCTGTAGTAGTTTTTCTAAGGTAGACAATGCCCATGAGGAAAATTATATTCTCACTTTAAAACTTTCTTTCCCTTTGGTCTGTATGTCCACATGGGGAAATTTTATTAAGAGTTTTCTTTTAAATGGCTTATAGATAAGATTGTCCATAAATTTAAGCTGCGAAAATCAATCAAAGATACATTTTAATTTGTGTGACCTGAATCTATGTATCATATGTTTTAAACATATGATAGAAAGAAACTAAAAACATTTTACATGGTTGTGCTTAAGTTTACTGGTAAAACAAACTACACCATGTTAGATATTTAAGAGATGTTTTCAAATACATGATTCTTAAAATTTATAGAAGGCATAGGACCTTCTGGTAAATGTTTTCTTAAGTTGTTATCTAATGGTTGAAACGGTTTGCTAAGTATTCATGTGATATTGCTATTGTCAGCAAGCAATCTAGGACTTGCTCCCTCATTTCTCTATTCTAAGCCCAACTTGTTCTTTCATTTCTCTATTCTCTTCAAGGTAGGAAACTAATTCTATTATGAAGGAATCTGTAGGAAGCACAATTTAATCTTTAGACCTTATACAAGAGATGGCTAACATTTTTCTGTAATATCATAGCCAAAATAAGAACTTAAATAATAATCTCATAGCTAGATTCACTTCGCCATCAGCGAAGTATACAGTAAGTAGAAAAAACCTCCCTTTCAGACCAAAGGGAAAGAAAGCCTTGAAAATTTTGAAGAACTGAAAACATGCATGATACATTCTCTGATCGTATTTGAATAGAACTAGAAATCAAATATCAAAAGGCTACAAAAAATATGCAAAAAATTGCAAGTTAGCACACTTCTAAATAATACATGGATCAATAAGTCTCAAATACATGATAAAATATAAACATCAACAAAATTTCAAATAAACAAAATTATGCATAGATTTCAGGTGTTTTTTTTTTGCACTAAAATTAAAGCTTGTCTTTTAATTCCATTTTCTATGAACTTCCTGAAGTACTTGCTTAAAGAAGTGATAAGGATATGTATAATGATTTGTGATATTTTTCTAAAACAATGCATAGAGGAATCTATATAACACTAAATAGCTACCTTTAAAAAAAGGATAATTTAGATTTCACCTCAAAAAATACTAGAGGAGAATAAACCCAAAGCAAATATAAGAAAGGAAATAATAAACATAAAAACAGAAATCAATGCCATTATACATTATCTTGTGTATTTATTATTTTTAAATAACTGAAAATAATGGTAAAAATGGAACAAAACATTGCATTATTGGAGTGCCTGGAAATTCCCCCCTTCTCATCCAGCTTCCTGCTCACACACCTCGGAGGCAGCAAACGATAGCTCAAGGACTTGGTTCACTTCCACCCATGAGGGATACCCAGATTGAGTTCTGGGCTCTAAACTTTAGTCTGGTCTAGTACTGGCTACTATAGAAATTTGGGGAATAAACCAACAATTGGTCTCTTTCTCTCTCTCTCTCTCTCTCTCTCTCTCAAAAATAAAAATGAATGAATATTGAAAACACTATAGACTAATATATCCCATGAACTTATACTCAAAAACCTGTAAAATATTGCTAATAAAATCCATCAAAGAAAAAAAAATAATTGTTCACTGCAACTAAATGGGATTTTTTCCTAAATATATACAAATAAACTCAACATTTAAAAATTAACTAATGTAATCTAACATTTTACAAAGCTAAGCAGGAAATATTTTAAATCGTTTTGCATAGATACAAAAAAGTTGACAAAATTCAACACACATTCTATACAGAAAATCTTGACATATTAGATATAGGTGGGAACTTCTTTACCTCAATAATTAACACTTACAAGAAACCTATAGCTAATATCACACTTTAATGCTAAAAGACTGAATGCTTCCTCACCAAGACTGGGAACGAGATAAAGATGTCTACTATCACTCTTGTTTGACATAATACTAGAAGTCCCACCAAGGAAAAAGATAAGAAAAAGAAAAAACTGCATACAAGCTGTAAAAGAGGAACTAAAGAAATTCTTTGTGCATATGACACAATGGTCATGTTGAAAATTGTAAGGTATGGGGCTGGTGCCCTGGCCCACTTGGTTAATCCTCCGCATGCAGGGCGGGCATCCCATATGGGCGCCGGGTTCTAGTCCCAGTTGCTCCTCTTCCAGTCCAGCTCTCTGCTGTGGCCCGTGAGGGCAGTGGAGGATGGCCCAAGTGCTTGGGCCCCTGCAACTGCATGGGAGACCAGGAAGAAGCACCCGGCTTCTGGCTTTGGATCAGCGCAGCATCAGCCGTGGCAGCCATTTAGGGGGTGAACCAATGGAAGGAAGACCTTTCTGTCTGTCTGTCTCTCTCACTGTCTAACTCTGCTTTTCAAATAAAAAAAAAAAAGAAAAGAAAATTTTAAGGTATGAACTTACTGTTCTAGGCTAGGGGAAGATAGTTTTAAAAAATTGAAGAAAGTAGAATCTTAGGTAAGGGTTAGGGAGAATCTGTGGATATAGGTAGAAGGTGTGGACCTGCAGTACAAGTAGACACAACACAGGACCTCAGCAGCTGAGATCCTGAGTGCCAGTTTTGGAGAGTGAGGTGAAACCAGGCTGCAGCAGGCCATGCCACTGGCGATATTGCTTCTGGGAGAGCCTGGCATGAGTTCGGTCTGGAAAGCTATGCGGGATAGGGTACCTGCACACCGTTCCCCTGACAATGACACCTAAGCAACCAGCTGAGATAGGGCAGGTGCCATTGTGTACATAATTAACAGCTGTGCAAGGTCCTGTCTGCATGCAGAGCATCTAGCCGAGAGGAGATGCCTGAGCCAGGTTGTTTGGATTGAGAAGTGGTGGACAACCAAGTAGGACTATGAGGTGCCCTCTGTGTCCCAGCAGATTCTTGGGCTCAAACTGCCTAGGTGGTGCATTCACAGACAGGGGGCTCTGGGAGCATTTCCACACTTCTGTAAATGGGACAGTCTAGCAGGATGGAGCACATCCTTGGCTTCCGATGACTGTGGGAGCCTTATGTGCTGGGACTGTGGGAACATTGTGGCTGCATGAGAAGGCACAGGGTGTAGCTAGTTCTCTGGGAAATCACCATGAGAGACTCCACGTGAACAGAGCTCCGTGATTGCCTGGGGGAGGTCATTGCAGCCGAATCCCTGCTCGCACTGAGGACTGCACAGATGCTTCGTGTTGTTCTTATGGCAGTGAACGTTAGTATGCACCCAGTTTAGGCAAACACCTAGACACTGATCACCTTGGAAGACAGGAAGTGAGGGTGTGATGATGCCAACAGGCCAACAGAGCTTTCAAACCCTCCCCTCTGGAAAAAAAAATCCACCATGGCAAACTTGTATGTCCCTGGAGCCTTGCCCCACACTGGAGCACTGACCAGAGCCCCTTAGCTACACCCAGCACACGCCTCTGGGTATTCATGAAAGAGTAGACATTCCACTAAGCCACTGAGGTATAGTTCAAAAATAAAAGCCATCAGAGGAAAACAACAACAAGTAACCCAGAAATGCCTAAAAATAAATGCAGAAATTCAAGAAATGAGAATAAAGAAGACACCATGACCTCCCCAAAAAACACAATATTTGAATATTAGAATATAAGGATGAAGTGTTAATAAAGAAAGTTGGGCTATCAATGATTAATCATAATTATTATAATTATACAACTATTAAGCATAATTAATCTTAAAATGTAAAAATATAACATTGAAAAAATGTCATGGTTATTATAAAACTAACCCGCTTATTTCTTTTGTTTTCCTGATGATGCAAAACTATGAATGATTTATTTTTTAAGAATTATATTTAGTTTATCAAGGTGGCATGTACCAGTGCCATCTCACTAGTCCAAGTGATCAATTTCAGTTCACAGTTGATCACACTGATAGATCTAAGAGTCAAAGGGATCACACCAACAAGACTAGTGTCTGCTAATACTAACTGATAGAATCTAAAAGGGAGAGAACGATCCATCATGAGAAGTGGGATAAACAGCAGACTCATAGAATGGCAAATGCCCTAAATAGCACTCTGGCCTCAGAATCAGCCCTTAAGGCATTCAGATCTGACTGAAGAGCCCATGAGAGTATTTTAGGCATGGAAAGCCAAGACACTCTGGAAAAAAAGAAGACCTAAATAAAAAATCTCTGTGAGTGAGATCCCAGTGGAAAGAACGGGGCCATCAAAGAAGGAGGTACCTTTCTCTGAAGGGAGGAGAGAACTTCCACTTTGACTATGACCCTATCAGAATAAGATCGAAGTTGGCGAACTCAAAAGGCTTCCATAGCCTTGGCAACTCATGACTAGAGCCTAGGGAGATTACTGACGCCATAAACAAGAGTGTCAAATTGTTAAGTCAGCAACAGGAGTCACTGTGTACTTACTTCTCATGTGGGATCTGTCCTTAATGTGTTGTCCAATGTGAAGTAATGCTATAACTAGTACTTAAACAGTATTTTACACTTTGTGTTTCTGTGTGGGTTCAAACTGATGCAATCTTTACTTAATATATGCTGAATTGATCTCCTGTATATAAAGAGAATTGAAAATGACTCTTGATGTGAATTGAATGGGAGAGGGAGTGGGAGATGGGAGGGGTGCGAGTGGGAGGGAAATTATGGGTGGGGAGAGCCATTGTAATCCATAAGCTGTACTTTGGAAATTTACATTTACTTAAAAAAAAAAGAGGAGCAGGAAAAAAAAAAGAATTATATTATTATATTTAGTTTGAAGATTAGGGGAAAGAAAAGCAAATTATCCAGGATATCTTGTTGTATTGCTAAATAAGGACACAGTGATTTCAACAACAGGTGTATTCCCTACACTTCTGTTGTCAGGAATAAGTCACAAATTAAGATGTCAGTAGCTTGTGTTCCGTTTAAAGACTCTAGAGCACATCCATTGCCTTTGCAATAGTTTCCAGAGGTTGTCTGCATGCCTAGACTTATATCCTCTTTTGGTGATGGCAGCACCCAATGTCTTCTTCTCAAGCCCACCTCACTGACTCTGACTCTTTTTGATGCATCATCTTTCTGGATAATCTAGGGCAGACATCACATCTCAAGATCCTTTACATAATGGTATGTGCAAAGTATTTTTTGCAAATTAAGGTAATTTGCAAAGATGGTCACAGGTTTCTGGGATTAAAACATTGATATATTTTAGGGACCATAATTATACAATATAGGTAAACTGATACTCAATACATTCTCACACTTCAATATGTAAATTCAAAACTCATTTAAAACTGAGTCTAAAGTATGAAATACTTCATGAGCTGAAAGTGCATCTCCAGAATTCTGCCACAATTTACTAATATGACTCAGTTTGTGTTGGTTCTCTACATGGATCATATGGGCCTGGAGTAACAGGTAACTTCTTAAGCTTAGAAAAATGATGATTGTGATTAAATCACATCCTTATGAAATGGGTATGCTGAAAAGGACTTTGCACATGTTATGTAACAGCTGGAATTTTCATAATGTGAAGCATTTTCTATTAATTTTTGTCTTTTGAGAAAAAAGTAGATCGTATATAACCTAGCATAAATAATCATATGTGAACTATAATAATATAATGTTATAGTTCCCAACAGATAATTTCTCATTTTGAATGCAATACTATGTGACATGTTTAAAAATTGAACAGTAAAATATTTCCAATCTGAATGATGTATGTGGTATCTGCAATCATTAAAATTCAAGCTTTCATAAATTATTCATAATTCAAATGATAATTACTGAATTTCATTTCTTCTCAAAAAAAGAAATCCTGGGTCTTCTCAAATGATGAATTGTTTCATAATATTCCCATGTATCAAATTTCTAAAAGTAACCATGATTTTTATCTTTCTTCCAGTCATGTGGCCAAAAATTATTGATTTAAGGGATATGAGTTTTGCTCTTTCATTTCATTTATAATTTGTAGTATGAACCAATAAAGCAAAACTCAGTGTGTGTCAACCTGTAGTGGTGTATATGACATTTTGCATAACTGGTCATCAGTTTTCTATGTAAATTGTATCTATTTGCATGGCATTGGTTCTGCAAGCCATTTGCCATTCTTTTAGCACTTTAACTCCTGTACAAAAATATTGCAAAATAAGGGGTTTTAGTGAAGTTTATACTGATATGAGCCTCTGTTTGCAATTCTATTTGAAGTCAGAGAATTTCCCTGAGGAAACTATGTTTTGACTTACATGTCTGAAAAAGACATTATGATAGTTTGATCATGTACTGAATATTTTTGCTAGATTTAGTGGTGGTAAGGGATTTGGTTCCATTTTACTATGCTGAGTCACACAAAGCTAAAGTCACTTATAATTTTACATAAAATACTAGGTGTTCTCATGGGAAAGTATTTCAGTATAAGTGATTCACAGATACTTAAGTCAAACAACAATTAGAGAAACATGCAAATTATTATTTTTTTGGACTGACTTTTGTTTCCCATTTATCTGTTGCAATAAATTATTAAAAGCAGTTTTGAATATTTTTTTTACTGTTTTCCTATCTAGCCCTCAGACAATTAAATAAACCTAGATCACCATGAAAAGGGAATGTAGGAGCTGACATTGTAGTGAAGCAGGTTAAGAGATCATTTGCAAAACTGGCATCCCATATTGGAGTACCAGTTCCAGTTCTTGTTACTCTGCATCTGATCCAGCTCCCCAATGGGAACCTAGCAAAGCAATGGAAGATGGCCTATGTGCCTGGGTTCCTACCATCCATGAGGAGACCTGGATGGAGTTCCTGACTCCTCGCTTTGACCTGGCCCTGCTTTGGCTATTGAGGCCATTTGGAGAGTGAATCGAAGGATGGGATATCTTCTTACTGTCTTTTCCTCTCTTTTGCTCTGATCTTAAAATAAATCAATCAATCTTTGAAAAAGGAGATGAACAAAAGAAATGAGTGGTCCTTCAGCTACAGAAATAAAATGTATCTCATTTTTTCAAATCAGTCCATAGCAGAAGTTGATCACTTTGTATTTTTGGGGAAAATTGAAAGTTAAAAAGTTGCATACATAGTATCAGATAACGGCTGTATCTCTGTGCGTTTTGATGTGTTACAAATAATTTAACCCATAACTATTTTGAATAGGTGATTCTATAAGCTGAACACAAATAAAAATCATGGGCTTTCCTGGCCCAGTGAGGAAACAGTTTGGAGTAAAACAAGAGTCACAGACGGTGGAAACCATTCATATCCAGCATACTAATATAGACATGTGTAAAATGGACCAGTGAAGGTTTCATTGCTAGGAAGTAAACTCTTCTCATGAAAAGACCACAGTGGCACTTACTGTGTACACTCATGACTTCTGTGCATTTCATCTTCACTTTTTGAGAAGAACTTTCAAATATGGGCTTCCTGTTAGCATTACTAATAACTGATTAAACAGGCTTAATGGATGGTGCACCCTGCACTACTGAAAACCAGCATGCAAATCATGCCTCTTCTCTGTTTCTTTTTGCAAAATATGATGGCAGCAAGTTGGCTAAGGTCTATTTCATTCAGGAACCCTAAATTTGGGATGTTGAAAGAATGGAAAAAAATACAGCTGTATAAACTCAGTGTAGCTTAGGATGTTGTGAAATATTCTCAAGCGAAAAAAATAACATGGGTGAAACAGGGAATATCATTATTTTATAATTTTGTCTATTCATTACACTGGTCATTTTTGTTTGACTTTAATAATAACATCATTATACAAACTGAGTAGAAAGGTAGACTTATAAAATTATTTAAAGTATAGAAACTTCAAGGGTTTCATATAGATGAATTTAGGAACACTGTGATACTTTACACCCTACCCTCCCTCCTGCCCATGCTCCTACCCTTCTTTCTCTTCCCTCTCCTTCTCCTATTCTTATTTTTTACAGTTTTATTTTCAGTTAATTTTATATTCACAAGATTAACCCTATACTAATTAAAGAGTTAAACAAATATTATGAAGAAATAAAAAAAGCACTGTTCCTCAATAGTCAAGACAAGGGCTGTTCAAAATCATCACATTTCAGAGTGTCAATTTCACTCCTGTAGATTACATTTTAGGGAAAACATATGGTATTTGTCGTTTTGGAACTGGCTTATTGCACTATGTATAATGGCTTCCAGTTTGTTGCAAATGACAGGATTTTTTTTCCCACTGTGAACATTTTTCTGCTAGTCCAACAACTGAAGACCAAAGGGATCTATCCCTTTAAAGGGAGATGTTGATTTCCCTGTATGCCATCTTTCTTTCTCTCCTTCTCTCTTCCTTCCTTCTTTCCTTCCTTAGTTCTTTTTCATTTTGAATGCTTTTATTTATTTAAAAGGCAGAAAGACAGAGATGGGGGGAAATTAATATACAGAAAGATCCTCCACCCACTGGTTCACTCCCCCAAAAGCCTACATTAGCCAGGACTGGGCCAGAACAGTACCAGGATCCTAGTTCTAAATTTGGGTCTATCAAGTGGATGATGGAGACTCAGGTACTTGAGTCATCATCTGCTGCCTCCCAGAGTACACATTATCAGGAAGCAGGACCAAAAGTG
The DNA here is from genome assembly GCF_033115175.1 of Lepus europaeus. Classification (NCBI taxonomy): domain Eukaryota; kingdom Metazoa; phylum Chordata; class Mammalia; order Lagomorpha; family Leporidae; genus Lepus; species Lepus europaeus. Next base: position 58,747,262 of record NC_084828.1, read on the forward strand.
AGCCACAACTGGAATCAAATACTCCCATGAGGGATATAGGGAAACCAAATGCTGTCTTATCAGCTGACCCAACTTTCCTTTTTCCTATTCTTCTCCCCATTCTTATCCATCCCCTCCTTTGCCTCCTTCCTTTTCCCCTCTTTCTCTCTTGTCTCCCTTTCTTCTCCTCTGCTTCACCTTCTTCTTTTATTCTTTTATATTAAGAAATTCTTTACTTCTCAAAACTTTCATTATTTAAAGACTTATCCAAGTAGATCATAGGCCCTACTTTTAAGTACTTCAACCATGGTCATGAGTTATATAAACATGGAAAATGAAATAATATGACTACACAAGAAGATGAATGAGTTGCCATTTTAAATATATTTCATTCATTTAAAAATGCTTTATGAAAAAATATAAATTCATACAAAAAAGCAATTAATATATAATCTTCCTTGGAAATGTTGATGTATTAAAGATGTGATGTTATACTCAATTATTCATTTATATTATATAATGATAGGAGATAAATATTTTTAAAGGGGTGTTTGTTTATTTGAAAGGCAGGGCATGAGAGCGAAAAAAACAAAGAAAGAAAGAGATATCTTCCTTAAGTTTGTTCGCACTACAGATTGCAGTAACAGTCAGGCATGGGCTAGACTGAAACCAGAAGCCACGAACTCGATTCTGGTCTCAGATACGAGTGACAGGGGCTCAAGCACTGGAACCATCTTCTGCTGCTTTCCCTGGCACATCAGCAGGAAGCCATATCAGAACAGCTGGTAATCAAACTAGCATTCAATATGGGATGCCCACAGAAGAAGCAATAGCTTAACCTGCTGTACTACAACACCAACCTTGGATATAAATATTTCTATTTGTATTGTCTGTATAAAAGGAAGACTTTATGAAAGCAAATTAAAGAATTATGTAAGTATTTACTTACTATTTACTAAGAAACAAATAGTTACAAACTTCCATTTAATAATAAGCATGCTAGAATTATGAAGAGAAATTTATTACAGATTATCAGAATTCTATAAATTAATGCATCAAATAGCATCTATGACTCTTAATTATATCTCCATAAGAAGTGTGTTGTATCAACCACCCAAAGCTTTGCTCACTCAATCCTATGTCCCTTATTTTTAAGAATCATTAGAGTATAATCTTCTGTTTGCTTTGCTGAATAGAAGTCAAACAAAAGATGGATCAGTATATACCTCTTAATCAGAAAAGGAATTCTCACACAATAGATGAAATTTGGAAAATGCAAAGTACCTGAAAAGCTTCTTGGGCTCTTCGCAGTACTATTAAGCACCAAATTTAGTAAAGAGGAAATTGAATAGCACTAGATACTTAAGATAAAAACCTAGGTTCATAGGTTATTATTTATCATTTTCTCTAAAAAAGCAACTGTTAGTTCCATGCTACTCAAAAGCACCTGTTGAAATCTTATTTAAAATAAAACAATTTCCTAAAATCTACATGAAGTGAATATATATGTGTATATATCAGTATTGATACTTATGCCTTTCTACTGTACATATGTATATTATATGTATATATATTTGTCTATTTGGAGAGACACTAAATATATTTGGAGCAATTATATGCACATGTTAAGATAGTAATCTATTTTTTAGGATGTTGACAAATGCTATCTATTGAAAAAAGAGATAAATATTCATATTTTTCATGGAGTAAGTTTCAGTGTGCATAAAAACTCTGTTTCTATTTCCAAAGCTTACAGTATATTTTCTTTCACAACCACATCTATGTTCAGCTAAAGAGATTATTGTTTATGAGGCATGTAAGTTATATACTATTATGTTAAACTTAATTATTTCCCATAACTTCCAGGAGAGGGTATCAACATTTGCAAATTTGTGTCATCTGAAAATTGTAAGGGAACAAAAAGGACCAGAAGAGGAAAGAAGAAGAGGGAAGAAATGAGGAAGAGGGGATATAGTTGCATAAGAAGCCACCCTTGCTACTCTGTGAAATGACACGAATTATTATTTACATAAATCCCATATTTCAATTCCTGTTATGTTACCTAAGTTGGAAATGATCATCTCTCTTAAGGGCAGAAAAAAAAGAAACAAGACATATCACCATTGTGAAGATACATCACATGGAAATTTACCTATTCTAAAATATTTTAATATTCTGGTTACAATAGTATTAGAAACTTCATCTTAGAGTGTTGAGCAATTAAAGATAATTAAAAATCAAACAAATGTTAGTAATGTTATGACATTTTTTGATAATTTTTTAATATTTCTTTACTTGTTATTCCAAATGGAGAAGGAGAGAAAGATCGCGAGAGAGAAAGAGAGAGAGAGAGAGAAAGAGAGAGAGAGAGAAAGAGAGAGAGAGAGAGAAGGGAGGGAGAGAGAGGCACATCTTCCATATGCTGATTCACTCTCCTTATGCCCACAAAAGTGTGCTAGGCCAAGCTAAAGTCAGAAGGAGTCTATAACTTAATCCAGGTCTCCCAGAAATCCAAGTACTTGAGCCATTACCTTTTGCCACTCTGAGTGCACATTAGCAGGAAACTGACATTGGAAGCAGAATAAGAACTTGAACCCAAGAACACTGAGTTGATAAGTGGAATACGAAGCATCATACTAACTGGTGGGCCGAATGCCTACCCTCATTTTTTCATTTTGTAATAAGTCTTTTCAGCATGATAGAACCATGTTACTTTATAGTAAGGGGTGGAAATTCCTCTGTGATATATAAAACGAGAGTACCCTCGAAGAAAAGCTAGCCTGTGTACTCTATGGTAGTGACTGAGGAGTGAGCTCAGCATGGGTTTATATACTGACTTTTAATACTTCTGCAAAATAAAGCATATTTCTTCCTATATCTTTTGATTAGAACAGAAAATGGATCATCTATCCCCTTTATTTTATTCTAAAACTTTTTCTGAAATGCATGTGGAGCAAAAATCCTCTACTTATCACCACACTTCTATCCCATAGCCTTTCACACTTACTGGCACTGAAGGAGTGTTTAGAACATTTACTACCTTGAGAATTGTCAGTTAATTCCAAGCACCTGCCCAAGTTGCACATGCTTCCTCAGAGTAAGAGGATCATTGAAAGAAACAAGTTTAGGTTCCTTAAAGATGGAGAAAATCTATTAGGAAAGACTTGGCAGAGAAGGATGAATACAGGAGCAACACCTGCTTCTCTATGAGTCTAGTAGCCCCATTTTGAAGACAGTTACTAAAGGGAGTTTTGAAATTATTTTGAGCAATGTCAATATGTTAAGAAAAGTGCATGAGCTTTGAAAGTGAAATATTTGAAAAAAAATTGATTTGTTCTATTTTGTTAGCTTGTAAACAGAACACGCTATTTTGTATTTATGTTCCATATTTGACAAAACAACAATGGCTCATCTTTCTGGGCAAATTTCCATAAGGGCACTGTAAGAATCTTAAGGATTATCACCATCTTTGTGAAAACTATGCAAAAAGACAAGGGAATTAGGAAAAAATAGCAAAGTAAACACTTATATTATTACTATGAAGGATATGCAAGTTGATATTCATTTTAGAAAAAGAATGTTAATGAAAACATATGATAAATTAAATCATGTGGTGTATATATATATATATATGTGTGTGTGTGTGTATGTAATCACAACCAAATATTGTACATATTGTATGTTCATCACAATTCATCATAATCATTTATCATAACCCTTAATTTTAACAATCATCCAATTTATTGATTCTGTTCCATTTTCAGACTGCTCCTATTTTAAATCTTAATCGTAGGTTCCTGAAACACAGTTTCTTTTAAAGTAGTAAACAATGAATAATAAAAAATCTTAAAAAGATAAAACCTATATTTATCATATAAGAAGAAAAGTGTTCTATTTTAAGTATGCGATACTGTGAGCTATAAGGGCCAGCTAAAAGAAATGATTTGAATTTTGTCACAAGAAATTGTAAATGAAAGAAACAGTTCACACTTACAGCTCTATCCTCACATTTATGCACTATGTTCTCTGTTTCCTCCATGAACATCTGGAGTAAAAATGTGAAAGCATTTTCAAATAAAACAATTATGAGTTGAACAAAGATCAGCAAGCTGTTGAATGAAAACAAATATATTTCTTTGGAAATGTAGTTCCTGGCAATTTGAGAATATTCAAACAATGATGTTAACATGTCTGTTTAGGATTAAGTGACATTTAGCATAAATATTAATGACAGCTTCATTAAAATTGATTTTATTATACAAGTGGGTCATTCTTTCATCTCTGCAATTTGAAACTGCTGTTCCCTTTTGAGTTTGCACAGCATCATTCAAAATTGCAGTATGTGGCATTTAGTTTATTACATACATGAAAAACAATTTTCAAATTATAGAAATCTACAAGCAGGGAAAATAGAGCAAATCCACATTTGGGATCAAAAGTATCAATATGTTCACAGAAATTGGTAAGATACTCTCATGAGTAAAAGTGTTGAGAGAATAGATGAAAAGGACAGAAATTTCTCAGGTAGGTGTACATCGATCTCATCTGTGGGAAAACACTCCTGAAGTCTTCTTCATTATAATTATTGAGTATTGAGTAGACACATTTGTCTGTGTGCTTTTATTAATTAATTTATACTCACGTTAAATTCTCCATAATAATTTCCTTACCACATAAAAATAGCCATATATGAGGGGCATCTCATGATTTTCTCAGTCTTAGTGACCATGTTTCAATCACTATGATAGTCTTACTGTAAGTGATTTCTGTATAGAAAACATAAATATGATGATACCCAGCAGTATGATGTCATAGCACCTATAAATACAAGAAGAAAAATATGTCCTTCTAAATTGAGAGTTTATAGTTTTCTTGTGTATATCATCCAGCTGAAGATGAGCATCTACAATTCTTCTTTGATGTGGCAAGTTGGAAATCAAGATTCCTTTAAGATGTTATAGAAAGTTTCAGATACTGAATCCACATGATATGCTATTAATAAGCAATCCGACATGATTTTCATTTTTGTAATATTGTTGACAAACTTTGTTCAGAGTGACAAGTTAATAAACTCAACCCTGTAACTCAACAGGGTGAGTGTGGTCATTTGAATATGCAATATTCTTACATTTATTCATTGACTTTTATAATACCAACTGAAAGTAAATTTTATCTCTAGGATTAGTCTGAAAAAAGGGTTACCAAGTAGTCAATTCATTTGTCTCCCCCGTTTTAAAATCCAAAATGCTTTTGATCCCAGGTACGCCAGTTGAAGCAAATTCATGTAGCATGTACATCTATTTTCTATGGTTCCTAGCAGGTATTTACATTCTCTAAGTTCCCAAACTTCCCACCTAATAACTTATTTTTATGATAACCAGTTCTGCTCTTCAGATGTTATATTAATAATCTTATTATATCTTTAAAACGTCAAGAAGCTCTGGCCGGCGCCGCAGCTCACTAGGCTAATCCTCCTCCTGCGGCGCCGGCACCCCGGGTTCTAGTCCCGGTTGGGGCCGGATTCTGTCCCGGTTGCCCCTCTTCCAGGCCAGCTCTCTGCTGTGGCCTGGGAGTGCAGTGGAGGATGGCCCAGGTCCTTGGGCCCTGCACCCACATGGGAGACCAGGAGAAGCCCCTGGCTCCTGGCTTCGGATCAGTGCAGTGCACCGGCCGCAGTGGCCACTGGGGGGTGAACCAACGGAAAAAGGAAGACTTTTCTCTCTGTCTCTCTCTCTCTCACTGTCCACTCTGCCTGTCAAAAAAAAAATGTCAAGAAGCTCAATATGATGATTTTTGCTGTATAGTACATATCATTCTTTTGCATTGTGAGCATCTAGTCATTATTGACTAACTAAATTAAAACTCATTTCCACAGTAACCTCTTTCAGTTCATGAGTGATCTGTGGATGCCCTGCTATTTTAAATGTGACACCGTATCACCCAGTTCTTTCAGAAATTGGCTAATAAAACAGTATTTAAACTTAAAAATATTTTAAACAAGATAAATTAACAGAATGCCCCAATAACTTTCTATTGTTCTTAGGATACATTTTTTATGATGATTTAAAAGACTTTTTGCCTAATGTATTATTCTCAGTCTGTCTTCTCACACTGTTCTTTTTGGCCTCTCTAATAGAAATATTCCATTTTTTTTTTTGCACTCAACATTCTAATAACATCTTAGGAGCATTTCCATGATACTCGTGTGCTGAGCAGTCTCTCAACTTTTTTTAGCCTAACTTTTTCATTACTTCTCATTCTCAATTTTCATGTTATTGTGGCAGAGAAGCCTTTGCTAACCAAGCAGACTAGGTTAGTTTGGACTGAAGTCTTTACAGAACTCATGTAATCAGAGGTTATTATAAGTGTCTTCCGAGATTTTAATACAAGCCAGGTGCTGCTCTAGATTTTCCTGTCCAAAACAGACAATCTCAAATACAAGTAGCTCATGTTCTGCTAAGCAATTGGTTAAAATTCATCTTTTATCAAAACTTCTAAGCTCTAGTCAAGGAGATAGTAAGTGCCATATTAGCCATGTTAGAAGCTGCTCAACAAAAAGTTTTGTTTTGTTGGTGTCCATAAACTCTTTTGGAAATACGAATACGGGTAATACTCAACTTCTGGGACCTCTTTTCTCTTTTTTGAGTGTATATGAATGCATTTATTTAAAGATACACATGTTTTACACACATTTGTGGAAATCACACATGTGGTAGTAAATATGTTAGCAGAAAGAAAACGCGCTTGTGGTACACATTCACCTTCTACTAAAGGAAGGCTCTCAGTATTAACTTGCTTACAGAGTCTTGTCAATAAGTCCTGGCCTTCAGTGTTGCTGCCAAGGTCACTCTTTTAGGAAGACGTCCTTATGAACATATGTATGCGTGGCTTGGGGTGGGGTGGGGGGGTTGTAATAACAGCTCTGTTAAAAAAAAAACTCTGATTTCCAATATTATGCAATACTTTGAGTAAATATATAAGCCATAGTTAAAGAGACCAGACATGCCTCTCATTATTATTTAATAATTGCTATTTGTTAATTCGGTACTTTTGATTAATTCAATTTCCAGCATGAGATAGCAATAGGTTCCTCAGGGGGAGCCAAATATTTTTGGATGGAAAATGGAAGATACAACTTACAGGAAAGACAACTAACAGAGAAGCAAATTATACTACTATGAAGTAAGTGCAATAGAAGAACATTATAGCATTGTTTTTTCTCAAAGCAATATTTTAACAAAGTAATTAAACCTGATTTCAATAACATATTCTGAAATTTCATCTTTCCTAGTCATTATTTGTTTCAATCAAGGCTTGCTGTTTCCATCTTACCAGAAAACTAAACAAACAAGGAAAATACAATGAAATAAGATTTAAAAAATGAAAATAATCTCTTGTTTGCTCCACTTTATGTCCTCAGGCTGTAAGGAAAAAGAGTTAAGCTTATCTGAGTTTCACAGGCATTCTGGGAATTGACGCATTTTGCAACTCTGGATATGTCCTTTCACGAAGTGTGCTCTGGCGTATCGAAGCAGCTGCTGGATCACTCTCCTGAGTCCAGGCAGTAATCAGCAAGTCACCTTTTGGACACAAGCAATGGCCTGACAAATGAAGTTTTCTCATCCACCTCTTCTCCTAGGGATGAGGGGCCTCATATGCCCCACTATACCCAGTGCTCCTGTGTAACTCTGAGTGGCTCATCCCAAACTCATCACTGACAAGCTGCACTCCTCAGAAAGCTGGCTAAATGTATTACTGTGCTTCTTGGCTTCCCAGTGGCTGGATCAATGCACATATTCACTTTAGCTGGCTGTGTTGAGAGATTCTCACAGAGTTAGCTCTCTTCTCTGCCTTTAAGTGATCCTAGAAAGGTAAACACTTCTGAGGTACTTTATAATCACTTGATTGATTCAACAGTTGTTAAAGATTATAAATTACCACTAATTTTTTTTATTAAACAAGCAACAACCAACCCTAGAACAAATACATTTTTATCCTGAAAGTATTTTGTTCTGAAGAGCTTTATTATTTTTATATTTCACCAATTTTATTCATTGAATGATAAATCTCTTTGAATTTTTTTTTTAGATTTATTTTATTTATTTGAAAGACAGAGTTACAGAGAGAGGTAGAGACAGAGAAAGAGGTCTTCTATCAGCTGGTTCACTCCACAGATGGCCACAACGGCCGAAGCTGTGCCGATCTGAAGCCAGGAGCCAGGAGCTTCTTCTGGATCTCCTACGGGGGTGCAAGGGCCCAAGCACTTGGGCTATCTTCTACTGCTTTCCCAGGCCATAGCAGAGAGCTGGATTGGTTTTTAATGTAATGAAAATGTCTAGCAAAATGTCCACTCAATTACCTTATTGTTTAACACAGACAGAATAGATACAATTTCTTGAATAGCTTGAAGCATCTTGAATCATTTTTTTCTTCTAAATTTTATTTTAATATTTCTCCAACAAGTATTTCTTGAAAGTCTCAAACATCCCAGAAATACAATTATGGTCAGTCATGCCTCATCTACCAATTTGCATCTTCTTACTTTGCTTACTACCTATTTGAGGTAGTAAGTTTCAGTAATCGTCACTGAAAAGATTCTGTGACATGATGGAAACAGGAAGGATTTGAGGGCCCATGAAATCAGAATTCAAATTCCATTCCACCTTTACAACTTATTTGGATTTTAATTTGTTCCAATCCCTCACTTTCTCTTATTCTCATTGTTCTTATCATAGTCTATAGGGTTGTTTTATGTATAAGTATTATATGTTTTAAGTATAAGTACAAGTAGTATAAGAAAAATGGCTGGCTGAGTGTAAATCTTATAACCATCAGTCATGAAGACTACACAAATTAGGAAGTTATCTGGGATGATTTTGTTACATTATTCTAAGAAGAAGACCATAAAATCCAATGGGATAAACAAGGTAGTTAGGAAACTGGACAAGCAGGGCTCTATGGCCTGCTCTGAGATTCCCACCTGTCTCTGCCTCAAAAGTACTATTCCAGTATCTATCACTCTTTCAGCAGTAGACAGGAGGACATAAATACAGTCAGAAATACTAGGGGTCAGTGTTGTGGCACAATAGATTAAGCTGCCACTTGTAATGCCTATATCCCACATCAGAATACCATTTTGAGTCCTGGCTGCTCCATTTCCATCCCTGTTCCCTGCTAATGACTCTGGGGAAGCAATGAATTATTGTTTAGATACTTGGGCCACTGCTACCGACATGGAACACCCAGATGGGGTTCCAGGCCCCTGGTTTTGGCCAGGTCCAGCACCAGAAGCTGCAGCATTTTGGGGAGAGAATCAGGAGAAGAAAGATTTCTGTCTCTCCCTCTGTCTCAGTGACTCTGCCTCTCAAATAATCAATACTATAAATAAGTAAATAAACCTTAAAAAATAATACTTGACCTTCTTAGGAATAAGGACTGGAATCAGAGCTCATTTTACCATCCATTTCAGGTTGATCAAAAGTTGTTTACATGATGAAACCTTACAGTAAGAAAGAAAAATAGTATTTAGCAGGATGGTTTTATGGCCATCCAAAACAATTACTAAGAAAGAAGAGAAGAATGAATCTTCTCAAATAATTAGCAATTTGCTAACCTTGAATTTTCCCTGGTTCTATATTTAAATTTGTTCCATTATTTTCTAAAAATAACTGGGTCACAGAAGATAGTGTATCCTTTCCTGTAGTAGCCTTAGGGTAATCATTAATAGTATGATTTTACTGTCATGCTACATATGATAGCTGTTATGAATATTGAATCCTGTGACAGTGGGCAGACTTAAAATGTGTGTCCTTACCATTCACAGATAAATCTCCCAACACTTGCCATCTTATTTCAGTCTATGTTCTGACAGCAGAATTGGCACTAATATAATGACAAGTATGCCATGCCTATAAAAAATGATAAAAATAAAGCCTAATGAGCTCCATTTCATTAACTAGTGCATTTATTCCTGTCCATCTCCTTCTACCCTAATATAAGGAAAAGAAAAACAACATTCTATTCTTGGCAAAAGCACTCTAATGGTTCAAATAATATTTAAATAAATATGTTCTTCATTAAATGCTTATAGTTCAAAAATTCTTTTCACATTATAGGCTACATTCCTCTGTTATCCTGAAGTTCTTTTGCATTTTCTCCAAATTTCTCCTCCCATATCATTGTGCATAAATCTCAGTTAACAGTGTAAGCAGTGTGTAGTGATTTTTCTTCCGTTTATCTAAGAAGACAATATTATACCTTTTTTCTCCCCTCAAATGATACTTTATTCACAAGCTTTGATTTCTCTGCAAAGAGGGATGCTCTTACTTGTCACCCTTCAATGTTTAGTCCACTTATATCTACCTATCTTGGTCACCACTTTAATGACAACTAATTTGCTGCTTCCTTTGATGATAATCCTTTCGCTTGTGTTCTGAATTTAATTTTCTTTTGACTTCTTTATCATTTCCCTCCTTAAGTTAAACTCTGCCACACAACATCAATATTTAATTTCTACTAGTGTATTCTTATCATAATACATACACATTTCCACTAGCTGTTGGCATTTATATGTATTATTTATTTTAATTTTTATCAGGTATGTAGCAGTTTCATTCATATTCAACAAACATACATATCCAAAGCTTTCAGTCAATAAACTTTACACCTCTAAAGTGTTTAAGTTTTATATGTATACACTCCTGAAACCATGACTGCATTCAACATAATGAACATTCGCATCATTCTCCAAACATAATTAAATGAATGGTTCCATTTTTTATCACATTTTCCTGCCCCATCCCATCCTCCATCCCTAACCTGCGCTTTCAAGTAATAGCTGATTTGCCTTCTATTGCTACAGGGCTTTTTTCTTTCTTTTTTTTTTTTTTTGAGATTTTATATAAATAACATTACTCAGTATCAATCTTTTTGCTTGTCTTCAAATTAATCTAATAATTTTGAGGTTCATCAGTATTTTTGTGGAAGGCAATAATGATTTAATTTCTATCACTGTATAATATTCAGTTGTATTAGAATAGCGAAATCTGCCCATCAATTCAACTTAGGGACATCTGGGTTGTTTACAACTTTTGGCTATCACAGATACTGTTGCTTTGAATATGTGTGTGCAGTTTTTTTTTTTTTCTTTTTCTTGGGTTAACATCCAGGCAATATTGCTTTCTAAATTTCAATTCTTTTATTGATATAATATAGGAATCACTTCTTTGTTATCTTAGATGCCTGTGATATTATTAAATTTATTCCTTAGAAGCTTTTTGAAAAGACTACTTAGCGAACAGGCCATCAAGGAGGGAAGTGCCTTTCTCCAAAGGGAGGAAGGAACCTCCACTGTGATATGGCCTTGACTAAACAAGTTCAGAGTCGATGAACTCAAGGGGCTTCCATAGCCTAGACAGCTCATGACAAGAGCCTTGGGTGGTTGCTGACGTCATAAATAAGAGTGCCAATGGTTAAATCAACAACGGGAGTCACTGGCTACAGGCTACCCATGTAGGATCTCTGTTCTTAATGTGTTTTACTATGAAACTTAAAAACAACACTACTAGTCGAACAATACCCTATACCTTGTGTGGTTGTGCGAGGGCAGCCTGTTGAAATCCTTGCTTAGTATATACTAAGTTGATCTTCAGTATATGAAGGTAATTGAAAATGAAACCCGATGAAGGCGGGATGGGAGAAGGAGTGGGAGAGGGGAGGGCCGTGGGAGGGAGGGAGGTTGGGGGGGGGATGCCACAACAATACAAAAGTTGCACTTTGTAAATTCACATTTATTAAATAATAAAAAAAGAAAAAGGTTATATCCCAAAGTTAAAAAAAAAAGACTACTTAGCTTGTTGTATATGGACAATTATGCCATTTGTGAATGCAAAGTACTTTGCTTCTACTGTTTCAATCCGACTATTTCACTTGATATTTGTACTCACAAGTTGTTTTAATAGAATGTTGAATATCAGTTGTAAAACAAGACACCTTTTTTCTTATTTTTTAGAGGATACACACTAAGTCTTTCACCATTAAGTATTATAATAACCATAGATTGTATATAAATACTTTTAATTAGACTAAGGAAATACCTATCTGTAACTTCTTATGAAGAATTATATTTTCCCGTGAACATGTATAGAATTGTGTCAACTGATTTTTCAGCATGTATTGGGACTATAATATGACATTTCTTATTTAGCATGTAAACACAGTAAATTGATTTTCAAATGTAGGGCTAACTTTGCATTCCTGAAATTTAGTTCGCTTGACTAGATATATCCTTTTTGTGTTTTATAAAATTTATTTCTATATTCCATTTGTAATTATTTCACTGCATATATTTAACGTTTTTGTTTATGAGGGATTTTGGTTTGTGGTTTCATTTTATTTTGATATATCAATCTTCAGAGAATGAATTTGGTATAATATCTTTAAAGGATCAATTTGGAAATGTTCTCTCTTCTATTTTCTGGAATATATTGTATAGAATTGACCTGTGATATTTCTAAATGTATTTTAAAATTTACTTGTGTAAACATTTGGCTTTGGAGTTTCCTTTAAAATAGTCTTAGTATTATACAGATGTACCATTGCTTCTTGTGGAACTGTACTAGTGGGTATGCAATGCTATTTCATTGTGGTTTTGGTTTTCATTTCTGTAATGGATAATGTTTTTGATCATCTTTTCATCAGTATATCTTCCTAAGAAAGTGTCTGTTCAGAATGTTAAACATCTTAACTTCATCTTTTTATTTCACTACTGCTTTTTAAATTTTTTTCTCTTTTATATCAACCAGAGTGCTTTCTTCTGAACTGTGTCCCCCTTCACTAAAAATGTCTGTTTATCTAACCTTCTCTTAAAGTATCAAATCTATTGCTTAATTTAGTTACAGAGTTATTTCTCAATCTTGCATTTGTTTCTTCATATAATATCTAGTTAATATCAGATGTAATTTTCAGTCACCTTGAGCATAATGGCTTCTCTCCAAAGTTGAGGATAATTAGCAAACCAACCATTCAAAGTGCTCCATGAACTCAAGATGGGTAAATAAAGCCATACACAAGCAAATTTTAAACTGCTGAAAACCCAAAACAAAGAAAATCTAAATGTAGCAGTAGAATAAAAGGCATCTCTAATATTGCAACTACTAAACTAGATGTATGAAATTTAGGTTAAAAAAAAGTACGTGTTCTAGTAGGAAAATGTCAGTGAGGACGTGTTCTGCAAAGTATGCTCCTAAGGAGTCAATTTCAGGTCACATAAGTTTGTAGATGTTAAATTCTGGTTCATCCAGGGATCAGGTTTTGATAAAATAAAAGCAACAAACCTAAGTGAATATCTAAGGAGCTTAGAAAAAGGGCTAGTGTAAGGCATATCTGAGCATGGGTGAATCCAATTTCACAAGGTTAAAATATTTGCCTCTTCATAGAAAGTGCCTTTATTTATAAAGGAGAATGATGGTCCTCAGTATCATTCATTTTGATCAACAATGTTTATTATTGATGCAATATGTTTGATATTTTGGGTGAAACTACATGATTCTACATTTAAAAGCAATTGGAGTGAGGGAGATTTAATTTTCAAGTATGAATTATGTAAGAGAACCCCTATTTTCACAATCCTTTCATTCTCTTCTAAAGAATTGTTCTTCCCATTTCCATCTGTGTTAACCAAATTTGAGCGCTTTTTTAACTTTTTGTATAATGAAATGCATAGTTTAGATTAAAAAGTACATAATTATAACATGAAATATGTATGTACTGTGAAGTAACGTGCGTGCATCATTTACTACATAGTGAAGCAGATACACTTGTAATTAAACTCCATGATACACAATATATGACCACAATATTTATGCTTTGAATACCAAACACTAATACATAGTCATAAAGTGGATTAGGTAAGTGTTTGTAAATAATTCATTGAATACCCCCTAAGGATAAAAAAGGAAGATATACTTAATTTTAATGATAATCTTATAATATAATTTTCTTTTTTTCTAAACAATTCAACATTCGTACCCTACTTCAAGTATACAAGACACTATTTTCAATAAAAAATAAGACAGGAATGATGAAAGTCTCCATCTGCTGAGAAATACTATTTCTGGCAGTTTGGACTGAAAGAACAAAATTTGAAAGAAATACACTTATTTTCTTGGTACTTCTTAGTTTATTTTAAAATATTTCAAGTAATCAGAAAAGTATGAGTATGAATTCAATGAGCACACATAGATGTTTTCAATTTTTAACAAATTGCCTTATTCACTTCAGGTAAGCAGAATGAAAATATACATATGCACACTAATTTTCTAGGCAATGCTAGATAGATTAATATTGTATAATGTATTAATGACAAAGTTTATAAAGTGAGGAAAAAAATAAAGGAATTCTTTGCAGACATTTATAAATATCTATATACCAAATAATATGACATCTACATATTTTATGTCATATATGTATATAGCTATACATGTATATACATGTGAACTTCCACATATGAGAACAAATGCAGTGTTTGTATCTCTGTTACTGCGTTATTTAACTTAGCATAATGATCTTTAATACCATCCATTTCATTACAAATGTCATGATTTCATTCTTTGTGATTTCTCAGAAGTGAGATGGTTTAGGTCAGATGGTAAACTTATTTTCAGTTTTTTGAAGAATCTCTATGTTATTTTCCATAGTGACTGTGGTAATTTGCATTTCCAAGAAGAATATGTAGTGTTCCACTTCCTCCACTTCCTTACTAGCATTTGTTATTATTTATTTTTTCATTTTTGGAAAAAACCATTCTAACCGGAGTGAGACAACATCTCATTGTGATTTGTAGTTGCATTTACCTGATGTTTAGTGATTCTGAACTTTTTTTTCACATATTTTTAGCCATTTATATTTCTTCATTGAGCAATGTCAGTTTAGATCCTTTTCTCATTTCATAACTAGATGGGTCATTGTGTTGTTGTTTAACTTCTTGAGCTCCTTGTATATTCCATATATTAATCCATTATTAGATGCACAGAGAAGTATATTTGTCATAGATTTATGTACTGGAGAGAACTTCATGTGCACAAAGTGTGTTAGGGTATCTGTAGTTAATGCCTGTGTACTGGCTATATACACATTTCCGAATGTGCTTAAACTTGCAAACAATAAATAACTATGTAAAATTGAATTTTATATTTTTTTCACATATAGGAATGTTAAATATTTGAGAGGACAGACATTTTACGTTGATGGAACATTACAATATAAATACATGTATGGAAAATCCAGGATACTCAATGAATATGTGAAATGTTTTTTAGTGAAAAAAAAAAAAAAAGAATGATGCTAACCACTCAGTGTGCAATAGATGTTTAGGAAAACCTATGCTGTGGTTAAGTCACTGTCTGCAAAGGCAGCACTCATATGGGTTGGTGTTCTCTCTATTCCACTTTGAACCAACTCCTTGATAATAGCCCAAGAAAAGCTGCAGAAGATGGCCCAAGTTCTTGGGCCCTGTATTCACATGGAAGACTAGGATAACACTTGCCCCTGGCTTATGCCTGGCTGAGCCCTGGACATTGTGGCCACTTGGAGAGTGACCCAGCAGGTGGAAGATTCTCTCTCTGTCTCTCTCTCTCTTTCCTTCTCTCTCTCTCTCTCTCTCCCTCTTTCTCCCTCTCTGTCTCCCTTGCTCACTGTAACTCTGACTTTCAGATAAAAATAAAAGAAATTTTATATAGGTATAGATAGACACATATATAAAGAGTTTTGCTTCAGGAAAGGTGATTCTCAGGGCCTGAAAAACTGAATGTTAACCAGCTCCAATGCAACATGCTGTTAATGGCATAACAAGTCAGGAACTATATGCCAAGTTTTAGAGACCACCTTTACACAATAATTAATAATTCAATGTCCAGAGGCTGGCATAAAGGTAAAATCACTGCCTACAATGCCAGCATGCCTTATGTGCAACAGTTTGTATCCCAGCTGCTGCACTTCCCTGATAATGCACCTGGAAGAGCAGCAGAAGGTACCCCAGTGCTTGGGCCCTGCACTCATGTGAGAGGCCCAGAAGAGCTCCTGGTTCCTGGACTCAGCCTGGTCCAGCCCTGGCCCTTGCAGCCATCTAGCATGTGAACCAGTGGACGGAAGATCTTTCTGTCTCTCCCTGTGTCTCTGTAACTCTGACTTTGAAGCAAATAAATAAATCTTAAAAAAAAAAAGACTGTTCAACACCCACCAACAGAATGTTAGTGGTGATGTACAATGGCTCTCATTTCCTCTATCTGCTTTTTGTATATTCTAGAAAATGAATATTTCATAGTTTATTAGAGAAAAGCTGGGTTCTCTACTTTATTATAAATGCTTCTATGTGCATCTTTATCACTAGAAACCTATTCAAGAAGTACAATGATATTTAGGTGTTTTTTTTTTAATTTTTTTTTTATTTTTGACAGGCAGAGTGGACAGTGAGAGAGAGAGACAGAGAGAAAGGTCTTCCTTTTGCCGTTGGTTCACCCTCCAATGGCCGCCGCGGTAGCGCGCTGCGGCCGGCGCACCGCGCTGTTCCGATGGCAGGAGCCAGGTGCTTCTCCTGGTCTCCCATGGGGTGCAGGGCCCAGGCACTTGGGCCATCCTCCACTGCACTCCCGGGCCACAGCAGAGAGCTGGCCTGGAAGCGGGGCAACCGGGACAGGATCGGTGCCCTGACCGGGACTAGAACCCGGTGTGCCGGCGCCGCAAGGCGGAGGATTAGCCTGTTGAGCCACGGCGCCGGCCGATATTTAGGTTTTGTTTTGCATTATGTTTGCCATGGATGGTGAATTATGAAATTCTAGATGGAGTCACAGCTAGCAGTGCCGTGATTTCTGTGGATGACTTTCCTGTAAGTTGATTTATTTCTACTTCTTATCTGCCTAAATATTACCCTGAAGTTACATGTGAGCTTTGCGGTATACAACAAATGCCTCTTTTTGAAATTAGAATCTTTAATATTTGTGTAGCATCATTATAAATAAATGTATAAATTAAATAATTTTATAAATAGAGGAAATTGGGGCTGGTGCTGTGGCACTGCAGGTAAAGCCACTGCCTGCAGTGCTGACATCCCATATGGGCACTGGTTTGAGTCCCAGCTGCTCCACTTCTTATCCAGCTCTCTGCTATGGACTTGGAAAGCAGTGGAGGATGGCCCAAGTCCTTGGGACCCTTCACCCCCATGGGAGACCAGGAAGAAGCTCCTGCCTCCTGGCTTCGGATCGGCGCGATTCTGGCCTTTGTGGCCATTTGGGGAGTGAACCAATGGAAGGAAGACCTTTCTCACTGTCTCCCTCTCACTGTCTGTAACTCTACCTCTCAAATAAATAAATAAATAAATAAATCTTAAAAAAAAATACATGGTGCCTTCTCCCCGTCGATTGCTGGGTGTCTTTGAGGGAGGATGGAGAGAAAGAAATGTGCTTTTCTTTCACTGCATTAGGAGGTACCCTGCCCCCCACTAGGGTTCCAGGCCAGACTCAAAGTCCGGTGGTCCACAAGGCTCTCCTTCAGGCAATATCATAAATGGCATGGGCTGCTCTAGTTTGCTCTCACCTCGCTCTCAGAAGCTGACATCTCTTCCAGCCCAAAGCTGTGGGATTCATGGGTGGTGTCCCTACTCGCTGCTACACATCTGCACTTTCCACACTGCTCCGCGGTGTTCCTCTTCTTTCTGTAGAATGTCCACTGCAAACTCTCTCTAGCTCTCCACAGAGAATGAACTTTCTCCACTTTTTTTTGGTTATCTTCTCCTGGTCAAAATCATCACGTCTTTTCCCTATTCAGCCATCTTGGAATCCCCTCCCCTCTTTTTTTTTTTTTTTTTTTTTTTTTTTTTTTTTTTTTTTTTTTTTTTTTTTAGATAGTGGAATAAAAACACCTAGAATTTCATGCTATTGTTATTGATTCTATAGGGAAATTTAATAGAATAGGGAAAATCTGCTTTGTATATTCCATTATCTAGTTGGTAATTTATATTGCTTGCTGCATATTTATCTATTTATTTTCTTTACATGCGTACTTACTTATTGTGAACTTTTTACTATGTCTGTTTGGAAATATTTTTAGAGAAGTCTAATACCTGCATCTCAGTGTTGGCATGTATTGACTCACTTTTTAAATTCAGTTCAAGATCTTTCTGATCTTAGTGTGATGAATGATTTTTGTTTGAATCCTAGGAATTTTCATACCATATTATGAGATAATTAACTTTATGTAAATCCTCTGTATCTGCTGTGATTCTTATAAAAAACTATTTTATCTAACATATCTCTGTCCAGGCAGGGGCCTGGTGCTTTGGTAATGTTGGAGGGAAGAGGAAGTCCAGGATTTATTGACATCTACAGGAAGGACTCTTTGCTCCTGGGATATGATGAGAGTTCCAATTCACCACATATTCTCCACTGATGTTTTAGTAGATGTGGCCTCACTGTTCCCCAGGCAATGATTAAAATATTAACTTTCTACCACATGCATACTAGCATCATCTCAGATCAGTCAGGAGGGAACAGGACACCTCTTTTCTACAAAACTGGGATGGAATTCTAATATATTAAGTACTCTACACTGAAGTCATGGTTAGAAATTGTAGCTTCATAAGCCACCACTTTACATGATTATTCTGTCTTCCCACTTACCCATCTCTGACACAACACCAAAAGAAACTTGGCAACCATAAGTTAGGGTAGCATAGTGTTGTTGTTTTTTTTTTTTTCTGTAATATTTGGTTGAAATGGAGTTGTTAGTGTCTGTTTTCTCTTACTATGGTGACACTTTCTTGGTTTTTTCTGTTTTGTTAAGGATCAAATTTCCATTTGATGCTGTGTTTCTATTTTTCTCCAATTCATTAAAC
Organism: Lepus europaeus; assembly: GCF_033115175.1. NCBI lineage: Eukaryota > Metazoa > Chordata > Mammalia > Lagomorpha > Leporidae > Lepus > Lepus europaeus. Next base: position 58,766,127 of record NC_084828.1, read on the forward strand.
ACACATGCATATGAATGCATAACTGATTGTCCTCTGTTGAAGAGAGTTGTGTTTGCTATAACAGGATAATCACATTTTTGGCAAGAAAAAACTTGTTTTAAATGGCTCAGTAGCTTTTGGACTTTGATAAAGACACCTAGAAAAGAGACACATTCACAAAAGTTTTCTCACAGTTCCAAGGAGGTTAAATTTTCTTTCTCAGTAAGGGGAAGCATTAAACACAGAGCAGCTCCATGGGTAAAGCAAAAATAACTGTTATGTGGTAACTGTCAGACTGGAGTAGATTGCTATCTAGGGATCCTGACTCTGCCAAGTTCCCTCTCACATTTCGTGAAAAATGGCAGGAAGAGATATTTTCGCTAAGATATAAAAGAAGATATATATTTCTCAAAGTTAGAGACATAGAAAAACCATTCAATTATTTAAAAGTGTCTTAGAAAGCTCAAGGACCACATCAGCTTTCCAAGTGAACCTTCAGAAGTGTGCCAGACACAACTATGACCATATATCCCGAGAGCATATTCTAGAATAACAGCAGTGTGAAGGCATTCTCCTGGCCTTTAAAATTAAGAGATTTCCAGAATGGGTGTTATGGCCTAGTAAGTTAAGTGGCTGCTTGGGATTTCCACATCCCAAATCCACATTCCTGGTTAAAGTCCCAGTTACTCAGCTTCTGATACAGCTAATTGCTAATGCACACTCTTGGGGGCAGCAGATAGTGCCTCAAATACTTGACTCCCTGACACCCACTTGGAAGGTCTAGATGGAATTCCTGGTCTGTCCCAATCGTCGCTGTTGGACACATTTAGGGGGTGAACCACTAGATGGAAGCAATGGAATATCTCCTTTTCAAATAAGGAAAAAATTTTAAAAATGTATGGATTTCCTATTTCACTGATGATGAGATAAACATATCTGTATCATCTTGTCTTATTTCATAGTGTTCATACATCTTGATTATACACTGGTTGAGATTATATCTTAAAATAGTATTGGGTGAAAAAAAATAGTATTGGGTGGACGTTTTCAAAACTATTATGCAAATTATAAATGAAGTTCGTCTGACTAATTAGAAGGTGACCTTAAAATTTATTGTCCAAACTGGGATTATTTAGTAATTATATTTAGGACAACAGTAGTAAACTGGAAAAATATATATATGGATAAGAAAATATAACAGATAAAAATATAAATGGTCATAGGAAATGACTGAAACACACATACACACACACATATTAATCAAGAATAATTTGGAGCCGGCACTGTGGCATAGCAGGTAAAGCTGCCTCCTGTAGTGTCAGCATCCCATATGGGTGGTGGTTTGAGTCCTGGCTGCTCCACTTCCGATCCAGCTCTTTGCTATGGCCTAGGAAAGCAATAGAAGATGGCCCAAGTCCTTATGCGCATGCATCCATGTGGGAGACCTGGAAGAAGCTCCTGGCTCCTGGCTTCAGATTGGTGCAGCTCCAGCCATTGTGGCCATCTGGGGAATGAACCAGCATATAGACCTCTCATCTCTGCCTCTGCCTCTTCCTCTCTGTAACTCTGACTTTCAAGTAAACAAATAAAACATTTTAAAAAATAAATAATTTGACCTGAAAGTTATCCATCAATCCTATCTAGAAAAGTAAGTTAGAGCTAACAAGTATTGGTTTACAAAATAACTGGAAATTGGTAGAGCAAAGCTGGTGGTTTGATATTTTAATCTAACAAAAAAAATTTTATCCAGCAGCTGGCTGGTATTTCAGCTTGAAGAAGGCAGGAAGTTCAGTTGTATACAAATCTGGATGAAAATTAGGAGATTATCAACGAATTTTATAGTAAGCTCTCTGATTAAAGCTATAAGTCTTGGCTTCTAGTAATGTTTGAACTCCTACTTTTAATTTATGAATTTAAGTTCAATTTCACATTTTTCAATTTCAAAGATATTTTTAAAAAGGAGGAGTTGGTTAATGTCTCACATTTAAGAACCTGTCTTGGTTTAATGTTTGTGATTGCCACTAATTATGTTTTCCTTGGCATAGAAAAAGATCTTTGAAGACACTGAACCTTCTAAGACACAGGGAATTTATGGGGAAAGAACACAGGCAAAATGAATAAAAGAAGGTTTAAAGTACCTTTTACAGGTACTTTTAAAGTACTTTTAAAGTAAACGTTTACAGTGTACCATTGTATCATATTGACTTTCCACTTCAGGCCTATTGAACTATTGGAAATTCTCTATACAATTCTTCCATCACACAGTCTGTTTCCTGCATCTAGAATATTCTTTACTCTTCTGTCCCTCCAACTTGAGCTGTATCTAACTTCTATTCATCCTTCAAACATTGAACCTCTAATTTCAGTTTGAAATCCTTTTGGTGCAATCCCATAGCTCTTTGAGCATAACTTCATCATCTCTTTTGACAAACTCTGTTGTAATTGCTCATCCATTTTACATCCACATAAAGAGCTGAACCTCACTTTTTTCTACCTCTGGATCTTCAGCATCTTCAGATCTTCTCAAACAGAATGTGTGCAATAGATCATTGATTGGATTAATCAGAATCAACTATTCTTTCTTCAAACAGAAATAAATCTGTGTAAACAGAAAAAATAGCACTCTGGCCTCAGAATCAGGCCTTAAGGCAATTGGATCTGGCTGAAGAACCTATGAGAGTATTTTAGGCATGGAAAGCCAAGACACGCTGGGGAAAAAAAAATATGAAGAAGAAGAAGAAGACCTAAATGAAGGATCTCAGAGAGTGTGATCCCAGTGGAAAGAACGGGGCCATCAAAGTAGCAGGTGCCTTTCTCTGAAGGGAGGAGAGAACTTCCACTTTGACTATGGCCTTGTCGGAATGGGATCGAAGACGGCGAACCCTAAAGGCTTCCATAGCCTCGGCAACTCATGGCTAGAGCCTAGGGAGATTACTGATGCCATAAACAAGAGTGTTAAATTGTTAAAACAACATCAGGAGTCACTGTGTACTTACGTCCCATGTGGGATCTGTCCTTAATAGGTTGTTGAAGGTGAAGTAATGATATAGCTAGTACTGAAACAATATTCTTACACTTTGTGGTTATGTCTGGGTACAAACTGATGAAATCTTTACTTAGTATATACTGAAGCGATCTTCTGTATATAAAGATAATTGAAAATGAAAAAAAAAAACTTTGGTTGTTTTTAAATTGGAAATTACATAGAAAAATAATCAATCTTTTTTTTAAAAAAATTATTTTGCAGAATCTCGGTCATTAATGTGATGTACACTGTTATTTAATGCTATAACTAGTACTCCAACAGTATTTTTTTCACTTTGTGTTGCTATGGGAGGGCAAACTGTTGAAATCTATATATATACTAAACTTATTTTCTATATATAAAGAGAATTGAAAATGAATCTTGATGGGAATGGAAGGGGAGAGCGAGTGGGAAAGGGGAGGGTTGTGGGGGGGGGGGGGGGCTTTGTAATCCATAAGCTGTACTTTGGAAATTTATATTCACTAAATAAAAAAATAAAAAAAACAGAAAAAAATATTTCTGTAGATGCCTGACTAAGATATCCATCACATATTATCATAGATGCAAATAAAGGTAAAAATAAGTTAGGTTTGAACTGTACCATATGCCTTACTATACAGAATGGCTCAGAATCCATGTCACTGGAGCTGCTGCAAGTGAAACTTCTCCATAAGGGAAAAATGTATTTATGATGACCAAAATGCTATCTTAGGTATAATAACTTAGCAACTAAATTCACAAGAATGCTTTCACAGATGAGTCTGCTGTACATTAAATTTTCAGAGAGATTTCATGAGCTAAAAAAATTAAATGATTTCTTTTCTTGCTGTTTCCTCATAGCCTCTAAATAAGCATTCTATTTCTTTTCTTTTTGAAATCTCATACTGGCCTGTCTTACCCCATATAGTTGTATCAGCATGTGTAAGCTAATTTTAGATAGACTTAACAGAATCTCACTTTAAACACTATTTAACACAATAAAATCATATAAATGTACATTTATTTATATATACACATATATTTACCTATAAAATCACATGAATAAAAATTCTCTTATTGTTTAGGGATTGTAATTTTCAATTGTTTATTTTTAACCTCATATTCTTTCTATTCATTGATCTTCAATCATTTACCATAGTTTGTGATGTGTAAATTTACAGCTATTCTTAAAGCTGCACATTGCTTCTGATTTTATGAACTATTCCTTGATTTATAAGTACTTTTTTTAGTTGGTCTTATCAATTTCAAATTCAATTTTTCTAATAACCTTGAATACCATCAGATTACCGTCCCCAATTTAGAAGGATTACTTTATTACTTTCTTGTGCAAAAGCAAAATGCATACTATAAAATTGTATTTTGAATTTTGATTCTATTTCAGTTGTGTGATACAGGTCACAATATTTTCTTGAGAAATGTTGGTAGTGAGCACCTCATCCATGCTGTCACAATGGTTAAAAAAACCCTGAAACTACGAGGTATTGTGTGTAAAGCTAAGATATTTGGTAGATTATGTATATTAAATGCATTTTCAGGTAACAATATTTTTGACTTCTGATAGGTTTATCAAAACATAACCCCATCTGAAGTCAGGGAAGCATCTGTGCCACTTTAACATTCTGAAAATATTGGAGAAGTAAAGAAAAACCTATAGTCTAAATAATAGAGTCCACTTTCATTATCTGGCCTTTGAAAAAGCTTCTGAAATCCAGCTCCATCCTATTTTCCAATACCCGCCTTGAGAACTTGTCATGAACTCTCTTCTCTAGAGGAAATATGAGTCTCAACATAATATTTGCCTAGATACATTTACTCATTTTTTTTAATTTTTAAAAAAATATTTATTTCCATTTTATTTTAAAAGCAGAGATAGACATCTCCCATCTGCTAATTCTCAAAATGCCCACAATAGTCAGAATTGGGCTATTCTAAAGTCAGTAACTAGGAACTCAATTGGAGTTTTTTGCATGAATATCAAGGATCCAAGTACTTGAGACATTACCACTGCCTACCAGGGTGTTCGTAAACTGTAAGTTGAAATCAGGAGGAGGTAAGAATTCAAACCTGGGCAGCCTGATGGGATGGAGGCATCGCAAGCAATGTCTTAACAACTATACTGAACACCTAACATCACATATTATATTTCTTAACAAAAGTTTGCTTGGATATCCTTGGATATCCGTGATTCCTTGCTTCAGAATGGGCATTAATGTTTTACCGGTACCTAACCTGACATAACTGTCTTTTACCTCCACTGGACATTCATTCACAGTCACTGCTTTCTTCACAGCTTCTACTGATCAGGCTGTTTTAATAGTTCTGTGGTTCAGCTTCTTAAGTTGAAATCGCAGAATGCATTTAAGGTAAGTATTTGTAACTGTGTGCCTTCAGGCAACTTGATGACTGGAAAAAAAAAAAAAAAGATATCATAGGAAAAACCATTCGCAAAGTAGGGCCTTTGCTTCCATGTTTAGAGTCTCCATTATATGGTTAGAAAGCCAAAACCTTTTCTTTAGTGTGCCTTATCTTTCCTATCCAATGTTGATTTTAAAAAAGTGTCCCTAAAGAATAGTAAACTTGTCTTATTTAACTTCTTATATATATATATATATATATATATATATATATATATCTTTTCTCTTCATTAGATTGTAGAATATGTTAAGAATGAGATACATGGACATACATCTTTTCAGATCTTACTTCAATGTCTGCAGGTTTCCTATCTTCTCTTATATCTTGTCCAAAAATACCTTTCTTCTCTTCCCTGAACAAGCCTGAAGTTATTAATAAAACCAAAAAATCACATGGCCTAATATTAGATTGAATATCACAAAATCAGCATTTGGATGTTTTCTGTACCATTAAATTAAGCCCTCATATCCTATGAATGGAGTACATTTTTTCACTTTCATATAAATCATGATTAATATTTTCCCTATTTATCTGTGATACTGTATTATTATTCTATGTCTATTCACTCCCCTTTTTCTCCTGCACCTTGAAAAGACCATTTATCCTCACAGTATTAACTTTGTGCTTAGCCAGGTAATTTGTTCAGCTTAAGAGATACAAGAAGACACCCAAAATGTCAATTCCAAGTTTCTGCTTGTCTTCTTGTCCTCCCCCCTCCCCCACTCTACTATCCACCCACTGCTTTAGATAGCTATCAGTCTTTGAAAAGACAATTAGGAAACAGATCTAAGCTTGAGTCTGATCAAGCTAATCTGACCCAAGAAGAATCCCATGACCTAAAAATAATGATTAATGATTTATTGTTTATGTAAAATTCTTACAGTAAAATCCAAGACATTTCTTCAACAGTTGTGATGATTGAATAGGTTTTCATAAATAGGATTTATAAACTTTGTAATATGAAAATATCTTACAACTATTAAGCTGAGCAAATGAGGCAAAGATAAAAATATGTGCCATAGAATTTTTATTTTATGAAATTGTAGAATAGGCAAAGATAATATATGGTGATAGATTTTAAAAAGTAATTGCCCTTGTGGTGGGATTAGGGGACAGGGATTGGGCAATAATTTATAGATAAGGTACCAAATAACTTTCTGGATTCATTGAAATGTTCTAAAATTCATCATGGGTGTTGGTTATTTAGATATATGCAATTGTCAAAGTCAAATTTAAAAACTATATATCTTATTATATGAAAATTATGATTTAATAAAAGAACATTTATTAAATATGGCTGATTCACCCATGAACTTGACTCTTATTTCCAAGTATTCAGTCAAAATTTTCACTTGAATTCTTATAGGTAATTCAGCATACTCATAATCACACTTCCGATTCTATCTATCAATTTCCCTACACAACAGCTCTCCAAAACTACTACTGGAAAATTTTCTCTAGTTGCTAAAATTCCTAAATTAGAAGCATTGATTCTATTTATTATGTACAGCATCCAATCCACTGGGAATTGCTTACTACTTTTTCTGCTCCCAGTCTAGTCTACACCACAGGCAACTCTCCCTTGTCATTTACAAGATACCCAACTCCTATCTTTGGCTCTCTACCATGGTAATACCATATTAAAGTTATCTTTCAAAATGCATGTCAGATCATGCATTATTTTCCACTCAAAACTATTCAATGGCAATCAGATAAATAAAAGAGAACAGCAGGGAATATTTTATCATACACTGTCAAAATTGCATGATATATACCTCTTCCATTTTCTTGATTTCATCTCCCTTCTACTCTCTCCCTCCTTACTTAGTTCCAGTCCCATTCTCTTGGTCTTTTCTAAATGTAATATTAGGCTGCCCCTCCAGGGGCTTTACTGTATAACCTTCTTTCCTCAGACATGCGCTAAATGAATATTATTAAATGAATATCACTAGAAGCTAAATTAATATTTGTTAAAAAGATGAATAACATGTCTTTTGCATACTACTTTTTCTCTGTTTGGTTTCATCCAGAGGCATCATGATCTCCCAGGAGTTATTCTGGCTTAAACACCAGCTCTGAAAGCACTGGCTGCTTGTTCAACCTAATTAGCACAACTTACAAAGGAAATGTAGAGCAGCCCAGCACAAGTGTAAAGAAAGCATTAATCAACCTGAGTGCAAAACTTAAAAACAAGTTAGTAACAGAATCTACTTCCCGACTCCTTTAATTATTCTGGCTGCCACAAACAAAGCAGAATGAGGAGAATGAATGGAGACACTGGAGAGAGCACTACCATGATTCTGTCCCAAGGAAGTCATTTTTTTCTCCCATTTTCTTCCAAGTTTTTTGCACCTTCACGCTAGCAATTTTTCTCAACCCAATATGCATCTAAATAAATACTTTTAAACCTTTACAAAGTGAATTCAGTCTAGAGGGGAATTGTCCACATTATAAGATTTAAAAGCTTAATGTATATCAATTAAGTGAAACTAAAATCTCATTCAGTGTTTTAACAACAGAGAGAAGGGAACTGGAAAAAAAGCCATGTAATGTATATCTGAACGTATGTTAAGACCAACTTCCACCCTTTAACTTTATATCTTCTAACATTTTTACCTTTCAATCATGAATTCACTTAACATTAGTAATGAAGTATAATTTTCAAAAGATAAATTTATGATATATACATAAAAGGAATACTTGTTTAAAAACGTATTCATTGATTAGTGAGAGAAACAATATGCATTATAGTACAAATGAAGCTTTAATTACAGAGATTTGTATGCTCTACACACTAACATTCATTTGCATCACTATGAACAAAAATCATTTGCATTGCTGTCAGCATTACTGCATTTTGCAAGCTGTTCAATTACTAGTCTAAGACAAAGTTGCACATCCCTATGGACTCAAACCATCTTCAGAAAATCTATTAAACAATGGAAGCATGCTACACAAGAGACATCAGAATTCAGTTTTGCCCATTTCAAAATCATTGGCAAAGCTTCTTGACATTAAAGGAAGGGATTACCTTACTGAACTACAACTTCCTGAATCACACTGTACAAAAAAATTCCTCAACCAGGGTACATATATGCCAACAGTACATACTCTATTTTCTAGACTCTATTTTCACTTGTGACTTTTAAGTAATTATTTTCAAGAGGACATTTTCTAAAAAAACAATTCCTCTTTCTAATGCTGCAATGAAGCCACCATTTATCATCATGCTGTGACTTCAGAAATATTGGAAAAACAAAGAAGAAAGGCGATAACAATACTTTACTTACATGTATTGTTTTCTATTTTTCATTTTCATGTGTCTGTATCTTGAGTATTCCTGCTGGCAAGAGAAAAGTTATTTTGCCATCAGCAAAAGGGAACTCACTGAACAATGCCACATCCATTGTACAATATTGTTTTCACAGTTGCACTAAGACACATAAACATAAATACCTCCATTCTTATGAGATTTCTCTCTCAATATTTTACATATAATATTGCCAATATACACTTGGATTTTGTGGTTCTTCATGCATGTAAATCAATGTTTTTTGAATTAGACAAATATTTAGAATTCCTTCTCACTCTAAAGGCTGACTTAATTTAACAAAAAATGAATTCTATAAAAATGCTACTCATTTCAAAAATATCAAAGTTGGAATTGATCGGCTTGTAATACTATCAGCATCACAACCATCCCCACCACCAACAAAATAACATGAAATTCATTCTGATAACTTGGTAACTTTTATGTATATTTTCTAGATTTGTTTCACTGATAATCAAATCTTGGAAAAGATTTCACAAATTATTATTATTTGGTAAAAACACACTGAGTTACCTGTTTTAGCCTTGCAAATTCAACCACCTTTTTACATGTTGTATTCTCTTAGGGACAAATTCACATTTTCCACTGCTTTATGGGGACCATTCATTTGGGAGACTATATCCTCTTAATAGTATTTTTTTCCCTTTAATCTCAGTAGGAAATAATGAAAATTATACATTATGGCTCATATGAACATACACCCAAATCATGTACTCTGTTATCAAAAATCAGTCCTTTGGAATGTTAACGTCATTTTGATCTTTCTTTTTTATGAACTAAACATCTTATTCATTAGTTTTTCAATTATGGTTTGTTATTCAGCTCTTATGACATAATTATTTATTTCAATTTAATCCTGACAGATGTTGTTGTGTAATTGAATAAATATTTCATGTATCACTCATTATTTCTTGATATAACAATTCATAAATCCATAAAGATAATAAATATTTAAAACTGTTATAGCATATTTAAAGTATTATTTATGATAATACACACACATTCTCATTGAACAAAAGCAGATGTCCACAGAAAGATGCAATACCCCAATTATGAATGATAATGATTGCAAACTCTGTATTACATTTATATTTTTTCAGATCAAAATAACAGTACTTTAAGATAAATGATTAAATCATTAATTCTTAAGGAGGATAAACATTACAATTTGTTATAATAACATTGTACTTTATAGAGTATACTTGCAACCCAGTATCTTATGATATGAAGAAAACTGATAGCTAATATGAGATATGGTGGAGAAAGCAAAATAATTAGCAAGGATTAAGAAAATAAAAATATTTTGAACCTTTTGGTTATATATGTTGCTCAATTTAAAGCAATCAAAATGTGATATTTGAGGGAATTACTTAACTACTTTCAGGTTTGTGACTGAACCAAGTTTTTAAAAATTAAAAATAAGCCATCACATTATAATAATTTGAAAGTAATGATTAGAATCATATTTTTGTATTTGTAAAATTTGCAAAGGCATTTCTTAGCTAAGTAGCCATACCCTAGAAATTTTCCCTTACAAATGTGTTTATCTTTATCTGAAGGCTAATACTAATCGGAGAGTAAAGAATGTAAGTGAATTCTGCTTCCCAAGACATTTAGCTTACTCAAAGATGAGCAGTACTGTGATGTGTAATTTATGTGACAATGTCCCTGAAACATAAATGACATCCAAATGAAATTTAATAGAACAATTTTTACTCCATTCTGTGTCAAAGTAATTTACAGCTATTGTAATGTTACTTAAGAATGAATGAAAATAAAACTTGATACAGGACATTTGTATAACATTTAACAATAAAACAAATTACAATTTAAATATAAATGATTCTACAAAACCAGCTGGATTCAGTTATACATTACTTAACGTAGTGATTTTGACTCCCTTAATACACCTACTTTTAAGTTAAAAAATTTAGTAGCATCAAGTTCAGTTCCAGATTTATTTTGATTCATGATTTTCATTTGCAAAATTAATAAAGGCAGAAAATGCTTACTGGGAGCAAATGTTTAGCCTAGTTCTTCAGGCACCTTTATCCCGCATTGTAGTACCTGGGTTTGATTTCCCCCACCCTTTTTTTTAAGTTTTACTTTATTCATTTGAAATGCAGAGTTACAGAAAAAAGACAGACTGACACACAGAGATCATCCATCCACTGGATCACTCCCCGGATGGCTACAGTGGCCAGTGCTGCGTTACACTGGAGCCAGGAGCTTCCTCTGGGTCTTCCACATGAAATCAGGGGTCCAAAAACTTGAGACATCTTCTACTGCTTTCCCAAGCGCATTACCAGGGAACAAGATCGGAAGTGGAACAGCCAGTGTTATATCCATACGGATTGTCAGCTTTGCAGGTGGCTCTAAACACATTACCCTATAATGCCAATCCATCCCTTCTGGACCTTAATTAGAACTTTCTGCCAATGCAGACCCTGGGAGGGAGAAGTAACAACTCGAGTCGTCGTTGGGTTACTGCCACTTTTGTGAGAAACAATTTGCATTCCTGTTCCAATCTCTGACATTGTGGGCACTTGAGGATTGAACCAGTGGATGGGAAGATATTTCTGTCTAAAATAAATGAAAATGTGAATTTAAAAAAGTAAACTGAATATTTATTAGCATCTACAACATACAAAATAGTATTAATAATTTCAAAATATGTATACCATATCATGATGTTACATTTAACCAAAACTCTTCCTATGAGCTTCTCTCAAAGCCTAGTTTTAACAAAGTACATCTAAAAACTGTCACTCACATGAAGATAGATTTAGCTGTATCACTTTGCCAAAATTTATATTTACATTGACTACTTAATCCACTCATGGCTAGAATCAGAGATGGCATTTATTCATTATATATTGACTGAATTATTATCAATGAATTTTCATAAGTTAGCTTGTAAAGGAGTATGTTGAACATGTTATTGTACCAGCAATACAAATAGAGTACTAATCTTGATAGAATAGAGTACTTTTAATTTGATGTACTTCTTGACATGATGTGATAAATTAATTTTTATGCTTTTTTTCTAACTATTGAACTGCCTACAATTGTACAGAAGTAGTTTTCTCCTACACTCATGGTAAAAATGATGGTAATTGTCAGTTGTGTAATTCATAGAGACACTTATGATTCAGTTTTTCTTGGTAATTATTTTATCATACTTATAATTGATGTTTATTGAAATGCAAATGAAAAGTTTTATACACTCTTGTAGAGACTTCACTAGCCTCTGAAGATGCATTTAAGTATCTTCAGTAACTCAAAAATTCAGTTAAAGAACTACTTCTTTACAATAATAATCCCAAAGGACAGATGAGTTACCATATTGAATTGATTACAATTGAAATAGAGAAAGAGTTAGTAAGTCCAGAGTGAATTAATCCAATTCAGAAAACAACTAGCTTGAGATCAGCATGGGAAATAGCATGTATCAGAGAAGAACCTCTGGGAAACCAGGGGAAATGTTTGGGCATGTAGAAGAGGTAGACAAAGGGGAAGTAAGAGCAAGAAAGTAGTCAGAGAGACAAAGGGAACAATGACCATTTAGGGTAGACTCTGGAGGCTTAGAAATTGCCATTATTTGAGAGTGATATGACAAAAAGCAAGGAAATGATGATAATCTGGAGCCAGTTTCTATGTTAAGTACAAGTTGTGTTTTAATATAAAGAATCAGCAATTCTCATCTTTTGGTCTTCCTTCCTTATAGAAGAAATACATTCTCTGAATGCCAATAGCAATACTTGTTAATGGTGGAAATTAGCTGAATTATATAGATTTAATTAAGTGCAAATATAATTAAATGGAAAAAAGAATTTATGAAATAACTTTTAGCTCCTCAGTTAAAAAGGAAGAGAGTATTCAGGTCATTGTCTTCGACTGGAGTTATATTAAGAAACCACTGAAACTTGACCATCTGTCTTCCCTTGATCAGGTTTCAACAGAATAGGCTGTAGGCATGGGGAATTGAAAATTAGGGTGTGAAGAAGTGTTTAAGGAAGATGAAAATTACCTTGGGTCATTTGTTTGAAAAAATCTGTAAGTTAAAGAATTTCTCTTCATGAGCTGGTGTCTCCAGACTTTCATTTGCATTATCATGCTAAAATTAAAGTGACATGCACACAGTTTTTCCCACAAATTCGGAATGAGGAATTGAAGTTACAGGTTGACTTGTGTGCCTATTGTCCCATCTAATGAAGATTTTTGCTTTGTGTCACCCAAGGGTTCACATTGAATTTTTCTAGATTCAGACTGTTAAGTGTCTGCTAATTGATGTTCTTTTTAATTAATTAATTAAGTTGAAAGAGTGGCAGAGAGAGAGGGAGAGACTGAGAGAAATATCTTCTACCTGCTGGCTCACCCTCAACACCTAAATGCCCACAACAGCCACAGGTAGGTCAGGCTGAATTCCGGAGCTAAGAACTCTGTACAGGTCTCCCATGAGAACAGAGCTCAGGAACCCAGCTACTTGGACCATCATCTACTGACTCCCAGGCTCATTAGTAGAAATGCTGGATAAGAAGTGTGGCCTAGCTGAGACTTGAACAGGCACTCTGATTTGGCTCTCTGATTTTCTCCTAGGTTGTTCATACACAAAATAAAGCACATAAATATCTGCAATTTAGTACGACTACAATTAGTACTAACCCACAAAAAGCTACACAAATACTAGACCTTTTTTTTTTTTATTTGAAAGTCTTTCAAACAGCTAAGGAGCTGGATTTATATTACAGATTAGTACAATTTCTTTTCATAAAATCCCAATTCGCAGGAAGTTAGAGTTCACTAATATTCAAAATATCTTTCTACAAGTGATGAGTAAAAGATACCATTACCTTTATCCTTTAAAAAATCACTTGGTGCATACAAACTAAAATATTTCCCCAAGAGTGTCAGAGTGTAGTAAACACATGAAGTGGGCATTGACTTTGGGATAACTACGAAATTTTAGTTTGAGACAATACCTCCCATTTTCTCCTGCACTCTTAAAATTTCATTCCCCACTTTTGGAGTTAAACAAACATTTCTGGATTTGGTATATCTGATAATTATTTCCACAACTGTACTGTCTGACCCAAAACATATTGAGAAGTCTTCTATGTATCCCCATTAGAATGATTTAAGTTCATACTACTGCCCAATCTTTTCCCTTCTCAGTTATGCTTAGGAGGCAAACAATATATGATATACAAATGCCTAGATGTATAGAATATGTATAGATGTCTATATCTTCTTGATTTGTTAAATTGAACTGATTAGATATTACTCAAGCACACAGGATAGTGTTTTGACAAAAAATAAGCACTCCAAAATGTTAGCTATTAGTTGTGTACTACTTTCCTGTCTTTTCATATTGAATGATTGTATCTTAAAGGATAAGACAGAAACTTGAAAACTCTCTCTATAAGAACAATATGAATTCAGCTAGAATCAAAGAAAGAACAAACATGAAATTTATGGTGGTTCCTGAATGGAAGAACCATAAAATCATCGATACATTATGAAAAGTTTATGAGAATAATGTCCTAAAAGTTATCAGCATACTACAAATGGATAATTCTTTTTTTTTTTTTTTGACAGGCAGAGTGGACAGTGAGAGAGAGAGAGAGACAGAGAAAGGTCTTCCTTTACCGTTGGTTCACCCTCCAATGGCCGCTGTGGCTGGCACACTGCGGCCTGCGCACAGAACCGATCCGAAGCCAGGAGCCAGGAGCTTCTCCTGGTCTCCCATGTGGTGCAGGGCCTAAGCACTTGGGTCATCCTCCACTGCACTCCCAGGCCACAGCAGAGAGCTGGACTGCAAGAGGGGCAACAGGACAGAATCTGGTGCCCTGACCGGGACTAGAACCCGGTGTGCTGGTGCCGCAGGCAGAGGATTAGCCTAGTGAGCCGGGGCGCCGGCCTGAATAATTCATTTTCAGAAAGGATGAGGTAATGTTGAAGATGAATCCCATACCATATGGGACCATAGAGGTAGACCATAAACATCAATTTTCAAAGAAAAATTAACCTTGTTTTTTCCTTAACTGATGAGAATTGCAGGAAAAAAAACCAACATTACATACATTTCAACTGGTTCAGCTATTAAATGTTGGCTTTCTGAAGGGCAAAAGGACAATTACATCTGCTTATTAGCAAAATGAGTAAGTTCTTTAGGCATACAAGTGAACTAAGAAAACAGTGAGAGTGGAGTCAGTGCTGTGGCATAATAGGGTAAGTTTCTGCCTGAAGAACGAACATTCTATATGGGTGCTGGTTTTTGTCCCAACTGCTCCTCTTTCTACCCAGATTTCTGCTTATAGCTTAGGAAAACAGTGGAAGATGGCCCATGTGCTTAGGTCCCTGCCCCCATGTGGTACACCAGGAAGAAGTTCCTGCCTTCTGGCCTCCGATTGGCCCAGCTCTGGCCGTTGCAGTGGAAGACCTCTCTCTCTGTTTCTCCTGTCTCCATCTGTAACTCTGTCTTTCAAATAAATAAATAAATATATAAATTATCTTTAAAAACAAGAAAGAAAACCATGAGAGAACATAAACTTTTTAAGATTTATTGATTTATTTGAAAGATAGAGTTACAGAGAGAGAAAGAGAAAGAGAGATCTTCTATGCACTTCCCAAGGGGTCACAATGGCCAGGTCTACACCAGGCTGAACCCAGGAGTTTAGAACTTCATCCAGGTCTTAGTAGATGTTGGAGCCAAGGACTTGGGATATCTTCTGCTGATTTCCCAAGAAAATTAACAGGGACTGGATTGGAAGTGGAGCAGTCAGGCCTTGAATTGACATCTATATGGGATGCCAGCACTGCAGGCATCAGCTTAAACTGCTATATCACAACACCAGACCCTAGGGATGCAAACTTCGAAAATAGATATGGATCAATTAATGATGGAAATACATCCTGATACATGTGTTGTTAGGTGATTGCATCATTTTACAAGAGCCATAGATTGTACTTACATGAATTAACATGGCTACATTATTTATTAATATAATCTTATGAGACTACCTACGTACACACAGTCTATCATTGACTATTATTACATTACACATAACTATATCATAAATTAAATTGAGATCATCACTACAGATAATATGAACATTAAAATAATAAAAGAACAATATAGACCACTCTATGCTTACAAATTTGATAATCTAGAGCAATGGATTAATTTATTGAAAGACACAGTCTACTAAAACTCACAGAAGAAATCGACAGTCTTAATAGGCCTTTATCTGTTAAAGAAAATGAACCAATAATTAATTACCTCTAAACAGGAATCATCAGTCTCATATGGATTCACTGGTGACCTCTGACAACCAATTAGGAAAGAAACTATGCCAAATATCTATATTTTCTTTCAAAGAATAGAAGAAGAAGAATACTTTGTAACTCATTCTATGAGGCCAGCACTACAATGAAAAAAGATACTAAAAGAAAAATAAGCCAAAAACTGATATTTCTCATAAGTATAAATAAAAAATCTTTGACAAAGTATTAGCAAATAGTTCAACAATTTAAAACAACTAATAATTTATAAAATGTAAAATTAAAGACATAGTAGTATTCACATTTGCTCCCCTAGTAATGAAATAATTAGGTATACATCTAATAAAATTCACAAGTTCTGTGGAAAACTAAAAAGCTATGATGAAAGTAATCAAATAACTAAATAAACAAAGAAATGTTCCATGTTCCTGAGAAGTGAGACTCAATATAGGGAAAAGGTTAATTCTTTCAAAATTTTGCATGGAGTCAATGCAACCCCAATCAAATTCCAAGCAAGTTATTTCATGAATGTCAATAAATTGACTTTAAAGGTTATATAGATGTTAAAATACCTATAATTTTCAGTACAATACTTAAGGAGACCAAAACTAGAAGACTGGTACTACCCTACTTCAAAACTTACTATAAAGCTTCTCTAATTGAGACATAGTGGTATTTAACAAAGGATTGCTAACTAGATCAACGGAATAGAATAAAACCCAAAGAGATCCATATATATACAGTGAACTACTTTTTGAAAAAAAAAATATTTTTATTTTACTTAAAACATTTTGATAGACATTAAAAATTCTACATATTCACAAGAGAAAATCTGGTTAAATGTATACATTATGTAATATCCAATCAGGGTCAACATATTTGTGCTTTCAAGTGTTTATCTTTTCTTTAAAAATATACTAAAGGTTGAAGGTGGTGAATAGCATACAGCCACATTAACTTAAGCTGCTCTGGGTTATGAAAAAAATAAAAAAGTGGCCAGCACCACAGTTCACTTGGGTAGTCCTCCACCTGGGGCACTGGCACCCTGGGTTCTATTCCCGGTTGGGGCACCGGATTCTGTCCCAGTTGCTCCTCTTCCAGTCCAGCTCTCTGCTGTGACCTGGGAGGATAGTGGAGGATCGCCCAAGTGCTTGAGCCCTGCCCCCACATGGGAGAACAGGAGGAAGCACCAGGCCCCTGGCTTGGATCAGCACAACGCGCTGGCCGCAGCAAACCAGCCGTAGCGGCCATTTGGGGGTGAACCAACGGAAGGAAGACCTTTCTCTCTGTCTCTCTCTCTCTCACTGTCCACTCTGCCTGTCAAAAAAAAAAAATAATAATAATAATAAAGGCTACATTTCCAGGGGTCTGACAGAAATTTTTTAGCAAATAATTGCAAAAATTAGTAAAGACTCTTTGGGGAAAGAGGATAGAAGAGAGGAACACCATTTCAGCCAGTCACATGGTACAGCCATTTGCTGGCTATGAGCAACCATCTTCCCATATAAAGGTAGGAAGAACTACCATGTGCCCCACTGCTTACAGTTTTAGCTGAGAGGGAATTCAACAGCTACCCATTGACACTTCTGCCTGGAGGGCTGACAAGGGTCTGAGCAACTGCCCAGGTTGGGACAGGGAAACTACCTTGCTTCCTTCCCCTCCCCAACTCCATTAAAGTGACATACTTGGCAGTGAAAAGTCTCTCAGTGCGCCTCTGTGCTGCTCCTACTGGCATCGTATTCAGAGTCAGGAAAACATGTGGGGCAACTGGCAGATCCTCTGAATCTTATAACTGTGGGAGATTTGGGGTATTAGCCCCAGAGGTAACACAGAGCATAGCTGTTGTGGTAGAGCTTCATATGATAATATGAGGGCTAATACCAGAAGCAGTCCATAAAAAATCTTTCCACCCTGGGATATCTGGGTAATGACCCCACTACACCTTGAAACACCAGGATTGTAATTATTCATTCTAAGTCACAAAGCCACTGGAATATACCCAGTGGACACAGGGAAAGGATCTACCTGCATTCCATCTCTCTGGACTCATACCTTCCAGAGTAAAATCTCCTGTATACCTTGTAAAAAACTATAGGACTGGAGCATGATTCAGCTCACATCCCCTACCGCAAGGACTAGGACTGTTGGTATTATATGCCACAGCACCACTTGGACTCTCCTAACAGAAACTGAGGAAGGGTGGTTTCCTTCCATATGACATAGTCCTGGAGCCATAGTAACTGGTGCCATAACTTGCACAGACATCACTCATACTTCCCAACAGGACAAGGGAGAAGCCACCCTTGTGTCCCTCAACACCAAGAACAAAGTCCTAGTAGCATATTTGCCAGAGAGACTGACATCAAATTCTCTGTGGACCAAAGTTTATACCCAAGAAAACCATTATTCATCTCAAAGCCAATGTCTACCTATTGAAACTGCAGCATACTATACCACTGTGTCACTTATAAACACAACTGATATTGATTAGACACACTTATAAGGGCCAGCACTGTGGTGTAGTGGCTAGCTGCCTCCTGCAGTGCTGGCATCCCATATGGGCACCGGTAAGAGTCCTGGCTGCTCAACTTCTGATCCAGCTCTCTGCTATGCCCTGGGAAAGCAGTGGAGGATAGCCCAAGTCCTTGGACCCCCTGCACCCACATGGGAGACCTGGAAGAAGCTCCTGGCTCCGAATTTCTTTAATGTGTCTCTGTGTTCTCTTGCCTTATGTTGAGTTTCCTTACAATCATTATTTTGAATGATTTTTCTGGCATTTCATAGATCTGATTCTGGAGAAAAAAAATTGTGCTTATTTGAAACCATGATGGTAATTTGCCTCTTCATGATTCCTGTGTCTCTGTCACTTCTTTTTGGAATAGGTTTTATTGGAATACAGTTTATGGGTTAGATGGAATCTATATTTTCACTTGGCTTGTTTCTTTGCCTTTGGTTCTAGGTGTGTTCAGGAGTGTCTCTCAGTGGTTTTGTTTTTGTTTTTTTTTTGTTTTTTTTTGGACAGGCAGAGTGGACAGTGAGAGAGAGAGACAGAGAGAAAGGTCTTCCTTTTGCCGTTGGTTCACCCTCCAATGGCTGCCGCAGTAGGCGCGCTGCGGCCAGCGCACCGAGCTGATCCGATGGCAGGAGCCAGGCGCTTCTCCTGGTCTCCCATGGGGTGCAGGGCCCAAGTGCTTAGGCCATCCTCCACTGCACTCCCTGGCCACAGCAGAGAGCTGGCCTGGAAGAGGGGCAACCGGGACAGAATCCAGCTCCCCGACCGGGACTAGAATCCGGTGTGCCGGCGCCGCTAGGCGGAGGATTAGCCTATTGAGCCGCATTTGGTTTTAATCAATGTCAGTTGTGTCTAGAAGTGACACAGTGGTATGGTCTGCTGTAATTCATAGATATAGAAGTGTGGCTTTAAGGTGAATGTGGGTTTCCTAGGATGTATTTTTTCAGTCTACAGGAAAGTTGGTGTTAGTTACCTTGGGGATTGTGATATCCAGGGTCTTGTTCTTGGTGTTGAGGGAGAATCTGGTGGCTGGTGGAAATGCAAAAAGGTACAGATCCTTGGAAGACAGTTTGGCAACTAAATTTCATAGCATATAAAATAGTAATTGTGCTCTTTGGTATTTATACAAAGGTGTTGAAGAGATATCCAACTGAAAAAATGCATATGGAAATTTATAGCAGCTTTATTTTAAGTGTCAAAACATGGAAGAAACCAAGCTGCTTGACAGGACATGGTTGCTAAGAGTTAGGGTGGAGAAAAGGATAGTATGCAGAGGATAGGTGATTTTTTTATAGAGTGAAACTTTTGCTCATGAGACTAAAATAGTGAACACATATTATTGTACATTTATTCAAATCTGTAGAATACACAACACTAACTTAAAGCCTAATATAAACTATAGGCTTTAATAATTTAGATGAGCCAATGTAGATTCATCAGTTGTAATCAATGTACCTCTCTAGTGAGAAATGGTGACAATGTGAGATTATGCCTATGTAGAGGAAGGAGGAAAGTAGTGTATCTCTGTACCTTTTGCTCATCTTACTGTTACCTCAAACTACTGTTACCTGCTCTAAAAAAGGTTTATTGATTTTTTTTTATTATGCCGCCAGTGTCTATACAACTTCCCTTCTTAGTTTTTATTGGTTTATTTATTTGAAAGGAAGAGCAAAAGATAGAAAAGGACACACACACACACACACACAGAAAGAGAGTGAGAGAGAAAGAGAGAGAGAATCTTCCAAACACTCGTTCACTCATCAAATGTCTACAACATCAGAAATCTACCAACAACAGATGCTGGAGAGGATGTGGGGAAAAGGGGACACTAACCCACTGTTGGTGGGAATGCAAACTGGTTAAGCCACTATGGAAGTCAGTCTGGAGATTCCTCAGAAACCTGAACATAACCCTACCCTACAACCCAGCCATCCCACTCCTTGGAATTTACCCAAAGGAAATTAATTTGGCTAATAAAAAAGCCATCTGCACCTTAATGTTTATTGCAGCTCAATTCACAATAGCTAAGATCTGGAACCAACTCAAATGCCCATCAACAGTAGACTGGATAAAGAAATTATGGGACATGTACTCCATAGAATACTACACAGCAGTAAGAAACAATGAAACCCAGTCATTTGCAACAAGATGGAGGAATCTGGAAAACATCATGCTGAGTGAATTAAGCCAGTCCCAAAGAGACAAATATCATTTGTTTTCCCTGATCGGTGACAACTAACTGAGCACCAAAGGGGAAACCTGTTGAAGTGAAATGGACACTATAAGAAACAATGACCTGATCAGCTCTTGTCCTGACTCTTGATGTACAATGTAATACTTTATCCTTTTTAGTATTTTTGTTGTTATTGTTGCTGTTGTTCTAGCACTAGTGGTTGAACTCTGTAATTAACACACAATTATTCTTAGGTGTTTAAATTTTAACTGAAAAGTGATCCCTGGTAAATATAAAAGTGGAAAAAGAGAGGGAGGAGATGTACAATTTGGGACATGCTCAATCAGACTTGCCCCAAATGGTGGAGTTAGAAATGTGCCAGGGGATTCCAATACAATCCCATCAAGGTGGCATGTACCAATGCCATCTCACTAGTCCAAGTGAGCAATTTCAGTTCACAATTGATGGCTCTGATAGGTCTAAGAGTCAAAGGGATCACACAAACAAGACAAGTGTCTGCTAATACTAACTGATAGAATCAAAAAGGGAGAGAAGGATCCAACATGGGAAGCGGAATACACAGCAGACTCATAGCATGGCAGATGTCCTAAACAACACTCTGGCCTCAGAATCAGCCCTTCAGGCATTCAGATCTGGCTCAAGAGCCCATGAGAGAATTGTAGGCATGGAAAGCCAAGATACCATGAAAAAGAAAAAAAAAGAAGACCTAAATGAAAGATCTTTGTGAGATCCCAGTGGAAAGAACGGGGCCATCAAAGAAGGAGGTACCTTTCTCTGAAGGGAGGAGAGAACTTCCACTTTGACTATGACCCTATCGGAATAAGATCAAAGTCAGCGAACTCTAAAGGCTTCCATAGCCTGTGTACTTACATCCCATGTGGGATCTGTCCTTAATGTGTTGTCTAATGTGCTGTGATGCTATAACTAGTACTGAAACAGTATTTCTACACTTTGTGTTTCTGTGTGGGTACAAACTGATGAAATCTTTACTAATTATATACTGAATCGATCTTCTGTATATAAAGATAATTGGAAATGAAAAAAAAACCCTGGTGTTAAATTGGAAATGGCATAGAAAATTAATTAATTTTTTAAAAAATATTATGTAGGTTCTCTGTCTTTAATGTGCTGTATACTGTTATTTAATGCTATAATTAGTACTCAAACAGTATTTTTTTCACTTTGTGTTGCTATATGGGGGCAAACTGTTGAAATCTTTACCTAATATATACTAAACTGATCTTCTGTATATAAAGAGAATTGAAAATGAATCTTGATGTGAATGGAAGGGGAGGGTTGTGGGTGGGAGGGAAGTTATGGGAAGGGGGAAGCCATTGTAACCCATAAGCTGTACTTTGGAAATTTATATTCATTAAATAAAAGTTTAATAATGAAACAAAATGAAAAAAAATAAAAAAGAAAATGAAAAAAAAATAAATATTTGGAACAGGAGAAGCTAGGAGCCTGCCACTCTATCCTGGGCTACTGCATGCATGGCAGGGGCCCAAGATTGGACAATCATCTGCTGCCTTTAAGGTGCATTAGTAGAAAGCTGGATGGGAAGCTGAGTAGCTGGGTCTTGAATTGCCATTCTGATATGGAACTTAAGGTTGTGACTTAATTAGCTTTACCAGCACCCCCCCCCATTCATTTATATCTATTAAACTTTCTAATATATAGTATATTTTATTTTTTGTTTCTGTTGCATTCCATTATTTTCCTTAGAATGCAAGTTTCATGATATTAGTTACTTTTTTAAAGAGGGCTATTTATTTATTTATTTGAGAGGTGGAGTTATAACAGAAGAGGGAGAGACAGAGAGAAAAATCTTCCTTCTGCTGGTTCACTACCCAAATGCCCATAACAGCCAGAGCTGTGCCAATCTGAAGCCAAAAGCCTGGGCCCCATACAGATGCAAGGGCCCAAGCACTTGGGCTATTTCCCACTGCTTTCCCAGACCATAGCAGAGAGCTGGATTGGGTGAGGAGCAACTGGAACTAGAACCAGTTCCCAAATGGTATGCCAGCACTGCAAGGCAGAGGATTAACCTGCTATGCCACAGCAGCAGCCCCAGGGCAGATAGTTTTCTTTATTTCTTTATATGGTATTCCTAAAATTTATAATTCAGTGTTTATTAAATGGTATGCCATCAATTGTTAATGGTTAAATCAATGAATAAGTGGATGAAAGGTAACTGAAAGCCTTTAATACATTTTTTTTTGACAGGCAGAGTTAGAGACAGAGAGAAAGGTCTTCCTTTTTCTGTTGGTTCACTCCACAAATGGCCACTAGGGCTGGTGCGGTGCACTGATCCGAAGCCAGAAGCCAGGTGCTTCCTCCTGGTCTCCCATGTGGGTGCAGGGCCCAAGCACTTGGGCCATCCTCCACTGCCTTCCCAGGCCACAGCAGAGAGCTGGACTGGAAGAGGAGCAACCGGGACAGAAATCCGGTGCCCCAGCAAGAACTAGAACCCGGGGTGCCGGCACTGCAGGCAGAGGATTTGCCAAGTGAACCACGGTGCCGGCCTTTAATACATTTTCAAAAAAGAAAAGAGAAATTGGAAACTGAAGTAGAATTACAATTCTAATGCTTTATTTACTGTTCAAAGAATGGAGAATGTTTTAATATAATATACATGTCACTAATTTCACCCTCATCTTAATGCGACACATTCGATGCATCTTTATCCCTGCTACAATTCAGAAAATGAATTGAATGCAAACTGATAAAGCCACTATGGAAGTCAGTTTGGAGATTCCTCAGAAACCTGAATATAACCCTACCATACAACACAGCCATCCCACTCCTTGGAATTTACCCAAAGGAAATGAAATGGCAAATAAAAGAGCTGTCTGCACCTTAGTGTTTATTGCAGCTCAATTCACAATAACTAAGTCCTGGAATCAACCTAAATGCCCATCAACAATAGACTAGATAAAGAATTATAGGATATGTACTCTATAGAATACTATACAGCAGTCAAAAACAATGAAATCCGGTCATTTGCAACAAAATGGAGGAATCTGGAAAACATCATGCTGAGTGAAATAAGCCAGTCCTAAAGGATAAATATCATATGTTCTCCCTGATTGGTGACAACTAACTGAACACCTAAAAGGAAATCTGTTGAAGTGAAATGGACACTATTGGAAGCAGTGACTTGATCAGCCCTTGTCCTTACTGCTGATAAACAACTTAATACTTTATCCCTTTTAGTATTTTTTTTGTTCTGCTTAATACTATTGGTTGAACTCTGTAATTAACACAGAATTATTCTTAGATATTTAAATTTAACTGAAAAATGATCCCTGTTAAATATAAGTGTGTGAATGAGAGAGGGAGGAGATGTACAATTTGAGACATGCTCAATCTTAGTTGCCCCAAATGGTAGAGTTAGCAAGGTGCCAGGGGATTCCAATTCAATCCCACCAAGGTGGCATATACCAATGCCATCTCACTAATCAAAGTCATCAGTTTCAGTTCACAATTGATCATAATGGTAGGATTAAGATTCAAAGGCATCACATAAACAATACTAGTGTCTGCTAATACTAAGTGACAGAATTAAAAATGAGAGAACCTTTCAACATGGGAAGCAGGATATGCAGCAGACTCATAGAACGACAGATGTTCTAAACAGCACTCTGGCCTCAGAATCAGCCCTTAAGGCATTCAGATCTGGCTGAAGAGCCCAGGAGAGTATTTCAGGCATGGAAATCCAAGATGCTCTGAAAAAAAAAAAAAAAAAAAAAAAAAAAAAAAAAAAAAAAAACCTAAATGAAAGATCTCTGTGAGTTAGATCCTTGTGGAAAGAATGGGGCATCAAATAAGGAGGTACCTTTCTCTGAAGGGAGGAGAGAACTTCCACTTTGACTATGACCTTGTCTAAATAAGATCGGAGTTGGCCGGGCATCTCACTAGGCTAATCCTCCGCCTGTGGAGCTGGCACTCCAGGTTCTAGTCCTGGTTGTAGTGCCGATTCTGTCCCGGTTGCTCCTCTTCCAGTCCAGCTCTCTGCTGTAGCCCAGGAAGGCAGTGGAGGATGGCCCAAGTGCCTGAGCCCTGTACCCACATGGGAGACCAGGAGGAAGCACCTGGCTCCTGGCTTTGGATCGGCGCAGCGCGCTGGCTGTAGCAGCCATTTGCGGGGTGCACCAACCAAAGGAAGACCTTTCTCTCTGTCTCTCTCTCTCTAACTCTAACTCTGCCTGTCAATAA
The DNA here is from genome assembly GCF_033115175.1 of Lepus europaeus. Lineage (NCBI taxonomy): Eukaryota > Metazoa > Chordata > Mammalia > Lagomorpha > Leporidae > Lepus > Lepus europaeus. The sequence goes on from NC_084828.1 coordinate 58,791,085, forward strand.
ATAAATAAATAAATAAATAAATAAATAAATAATCAGAGTTGGCAAACTCAAAAGGCTTCCATAGTCTTGGCAACTCCTGACAAGAGCCTAGGGTGATTACTGACACCATAAACTAGAGTGTCAGTTGTTAAATCAGCTGCAGGAGTCACTGTGCACTTACTGCCCATGTAGGATCTCTGTCCTTAATGTGTTGTTTATGTGAATTAAGGCTATAACTAGTACTCAAACAGTACTCAATACTTTGTGTTTCTTTGTGGGTGCAAAATGTTGAAATCTTTTCTTAACATATGCTATATTGATCATCTGTATATAAAGCTAATTGAAAATGAGTCTTGATGTGAATGGGATGGGAGAGGGAGTGTGAGATGGGAGGATTATAGGTGGGGGGAAGTTACAGGGGGGAAAAACCATTGTGATCCATAAGCTGTACTTTGGAAAATTATATTTATTAAATAAAGATTTAAAAAAAAAACTATTCAGGAATCTATTAATTGGGAGAACACAAGCTTCGACAGATATGACTCCACAGGAATGGTTTTACCCATACTCTGCTGCTTCATGATATGTTCTCTCTACTTAGAACTGAGAATTAGCCTTGAATGGGCTATGCAAAGTCATAAGTGACAAGAATTACAATAACATTAAAATTTCTTAATAAATAATCTAGAAGAAAAAGGAAAGCTTAAATTGGTTTTTCCAATGAGGGAATTTAAAAACCATTAAGTAGAATAAGAAATCAGTCCACCAGAATCCTTTTCACAAAACAGCACAGTAGGACAAAATAAATTAATATCAAAATGCACATTTTGTTTCTTTACATAATTTTATTTGTCAATCATACCTCAACAAATCTGGAAAAACAAACAAACCAAATTTTAGAAATATATCAAAAGTCATGAACTCAGATACACATATTTTCCTGCCCTTCCTTTACTTTCCCCATTCCTACCGTTTCTTCTTCACTCTCTTCACCTTGTCATCCTCCTTTCTCTTTCATTCTCTCTCTCACTCCACTTTTCCAATGGAATCATACCAAGGAATATAGGCAAATAAATTATATATTATCAGAGTTGCTCTTGATGAATTGTAATTAGGAAATTAAAATTCGACATCCTCCTGGCATCCACTGTAACCACTGTCTATGGAGCATCACCTAAGATAGAGATGTGCTCTCTAATTCTCCCCAGAAACAGACACAGTCAGTGAACAACCAATTCAGTTAATGTCTAAGATTAAATGAGCCCCATGGGGAATTACGACCTACAATTTTACACAGATTTAACATTTTTTTCCAATTGACTGTGAAGTTGATTCTCTGATTTTACATTATTTCTGTCTACCAGGCCTTTCCACACCCAACCCAATACTCGTGTTCTCATACAAACTGTTCCTCTACCTATTATCTTAGCTAATGTCCCCAAACATCAATATTCTGCATGTCACTTCTGTTTGTTTAAATTGCTTCTTTCAAAAGGATGTGCTGTCATTAATCCGCATTATTTTACTGATTCTGGTCTCTTCGTAATTGGCACTCTACCTACACAGAGATCATTCCAAAATACTTAGTGGATGATAACAGTTGTTCAATGCTACATTGTTACTTATAAGAACAATTCCAATCTCTTTATTAGGGTCTGCAACTTTCATTACATATCAATGTTTTATTTCACAGATTGTCTCATTTTTTCTCCCATATTTTATATTCCAGTGAGAATAACTGTGTTTTTAGATTATGATTTTTTTCCATACATATGCACAGATTTTCTCCTCTGTCTAAATATACTTCTTCATATTTTCTACCTAATCAATGTTTACATGCACTTTAAAGTTTTCCCTGACATTGTCTATCCAGCCACTCCCTGCACTGCAGTGCAGCTTCCTTCATGCTTCTATTATAACATTGTTACATATAGCATAATTGGGGGCCGGAGCTGTGGCACAGTGGGTTAATGCTCTGGCCTGAGGCTCGGCATCCCATATGGGCGCCGGTTCTAGTCCCGGCTGCTCCTCTTCTAATCATGCTCTCTGCTGTGGCCTAGGAAAGCAGTGGAGGATGGCCCAAGTCCTTGGGCCCCTGCACCCACCTGGGAGACCAAGAGGTGTGGTGGAATGAGAAGGCCATGCCAAGATGGCCACTTACAACAGAAACTGCCTGGCAACAAGCTGTAATTGATGGCTTCAGAAACTGCCTGGCAACAGGGTGTGACTGGTTAGGGCATAGACTGCCCCTTGACCAAATTGGCTGCCTTGGCTATAAAAGCTGCTGTAGCAACTGAAATAAAGGAGTCTGCAGGCTGCGTGACTCAGGCCTGCTTTCACCTGACTCCTGGAGTCTGTGTGGTGACTCCGTGCCCCTTGCTCCCACCATGCTGCTCCTCTCAGAAGAAATCAACCGCAACATTGAGGAAGCTCCTAGCTCCTGGCTTTGGATTGGCGCAGTTCCGGCCATTGCGACCAATTGGGGAGTGAACCAGCAGATGGAAGACCTCTCTCTCTCTCTCTCTCTCTCTGCCTCTCCTCTCTCTGTGTAGCTCTGACTTTCAAATAAATAAATAAATCTTTAATAATAAAAAATATATAGCATAATTGTCCTCTCTAAGAACTTTGAGCTTAGAAGCTGTGTTCCATCTGTCTCTGAAAATATGGACTGAGGTATATGCAATTATTTCCCAAAAAAAGGTATTTATGACAAATATTGCCTCTTACCAAGTGCTAAATTACTCTCATTTGCCCATTTAAAATGTCAATCATTGTCAACAGCAACAGCATTTTATATACTGTTAAGAAAGGGAAAAATTTTGTAATTAAACTATGACATGCTGTTGAATGTAAGCGATATTCTGAATTTAATGTTGTTAAAATATGACAAATGAGTATCTTAGAATGAATAAACTATAATACTTTATTTTGAATGTTAAGTACTATTTCGGGATGATATGATAATCAGTAACTTTTTAAATCAGTGTTAGATTGAATACTTAAATAAGAAATTTATTTGAAATATTTTCTAAATAAAAGAACAGAGCAAACAAACTAACAAACAACATAGACATGGTAATAAATTTCAGGAATTAAACCTCATAGTTATAAGAATTTTGAGGTAGTTTCAAATAAGCATTTTAAGTCATTTCAAACAAATGATATTTCTTTTTTTCAAGATACATTATGATATTTCTTAATACAGGGTGACAATCATGAACATATACCATAAAATAAAGTAAAGCAAAAACTATCCTAATGAAATTTCAGTAGATTCTTCAGTTACCCATGGCATCAGATGGATTAAATACGCTTCAATACAAAGAAAATTAATTATACCCAATAACTTAAAAAATGAAGATGGTACTCCCTGGAATACAGTGCTATGTCAATCAATAACTGAAATTAAATGCCAGCACAGCATTCAGATATTTTTCCTATAAAAATTCATGGTAGAAAAATATATTAAAAGTCATGTTTATTATTCTTATTTTATCATAGATATAAACAATATGTGATATGATATATACATATTTACATATGTTGTAAACTTATTAAACTGACTACTTTAAATATCTATATTTATTTGTCTAATTTAATTATATATCCAAAAGTTGATTGGTAATTGTAGACATTTTCTTTATTTGGAAATCATCTATAGCAAAATGTTTATGATATATGCAATAATTTTACTGAAGACATTGTCTAGCTAAAAATAATTTTACAAAAATGATGTTACTTAAATATATGATCATGTTAATATATTTAAATAGGATAAATGATAAAGTATTAATAAATTTGTCAGAAACATTATTAAACCAATGGCTTAAATTGCTTAAATAAAAAATATAAAATTGTGAAATTTTCAATGCCACTATGAACATTGCACTTTCAGAAAATTAAACAGTAGAATACATGAGAAAGATCATTAAGAAACACACACATACATAAGCAGATTGAGACATACATAAATTATAGATGGGAAAACTAAATCAATAGATGACCGATGATAGGTAGATAGATATGAGAGACAAGACTGATGAATTGACACATAAATAATTGAAAGGATGAAAAGAGCCATTGTATAAGGAGAGTTAGAAAAGAACAAGACTTCAATTTACAGAGCCAAAATGCTAAGAAGTTGTTTAAGAATCTGCTATGGGGAGTTATCTATGGGAGATTCAAAGTGTGAAGGAACTTGACCTTTGCTGGAGGGGGCTACAGGGAAAGTATAAAGAGGGATGCGGGCAGCTTCTAGGAACAAAGATAGCTTGGCTGACAGCAAAATAATCATGGACTTCAGTCCAACGAGTGAATAGAACTGACCTCTGCTAATTGGAACCTGAATCGACCTGGAATTGGATGCTCCCTAGAGCCTTCAGAGCACAGTCCTATTGACACTTTGGTTTTGTCCTTTTGAGACAAGGTTTAGAGAAACTAGCTGAGCTTAGACAAACTCTGGACCTTTATACCAGCAAGATAATAAATCAATGATGTTTTAATCCACCAAGATAAAATCTGCTAAATTATTTTGGTGATAGCTGAGTTAAACTATGAAATGTACAGATAAACAACTAATTTTTAAATTCTAAGATAAACTGTTTATATGAACAATTTGGAAAACTTAACAAAAGGCTCATTGTACAGGCAATTTTACTGTTAAAATGTGTCCAGTTAGTAGCCAAGGCAGGGAATTGTGCTACAATAATTATATTCTGCAATGACAATTCTCTTGGAAAATGTATTTGTAAGAAAATATGTAGAAAATGGGTCACACATTACAAAAGGGGTTTGGAGTAGGTCAGGCTCCTAGATATTCCATTAACCAGGACTGCACTCTTGAGGAAGCTCATAAATTCCTTAGAGATTGAGTTTCTTTATCTGTAAAATCAAGGTACTAATAACTGTTTCTAGGCTGTTGGGACAATTACAAATATTGCTTCCATTAATGGAATGTCTATGCAAATATGCAAAGATTTTCAAGGCAAAATGAACATTATCTTCCTTTATTTCTTGCACTACATGAAATGCACCTCTAACAATATTTCTTATTCAGAATCAACTCATGTCCTAAGTATCAAGATGTTTAAAGTTATACATGTGTCTCTTCAAAGGGATTTAATGTCATTTGAATTTTTAAATATTTTGTAATAATTTACTGATGTATTTGTCTTGTGATTGAAATACACAAATGCTCCCAGAATTGGTGATTTTTATATTCATCTAAGCACTGTCACTTTATTAGAAGTGTCTCCTCCACTCTTTATTTTATTGCCTGTTTGGTATACCATACCATGGTGAATGTATATACATTTATTTTTGTTAAATAGAGACAGATTTATGACTTCAAGTATAACATGGGAAAAAAAGGTTGGCACATTTTATTAACTCATCAGATTGGGATCCCCAGTGAGTTCCTGAACAAAAGATCGAGCTAATTTGTAATAGCTATGCAGCCTTAAATTCAAGGTTTACATACTTTGTGGTGCAGTTCTCAGTTCTTTTTTTCTTTCAAGAGGATTAATTCTTAGCTCATTTCATTATTAATTTGGAAGTGTCCCTTTTTAGGTTTAAATTTCCCTGAGAGATCCTCCAACGTATTGGTAGTTCTTCACTACACCTGTCTCTCGGCTTTCTATTGCCCAAAATATAGCCTGAACGTGGAGCTAATACAATGAAGTTGAATTTTCCCAATGATTTTAACATTAACAAAAAACAAAAACAAATACATTAGTTTTGGCTACCATGTATAAGCTTCCATTTTAATTATAAAAATATTATTTTCCATTGTCAATAGTTTTAATGTAAAGACATATGACTTAAGAGAAAATGACAAAAAACTTTTAAATATGAACATATGACTGTGGGCAATCCCGGGAGCCTGGCAGGCTGCAGGTGCCCCAGCCACATTTCCCACCACTGCTGCTTTCTACCAATCAGGTAAACTGCTTCTGGGAGTGGCCTAGGCCCACCTGGAAAGCTACTAGCCAATGTGACCTTCAAGCTGATTAGAGAGGTATATTGGTGCCACTGTCAGTTATGTCCTATAGAATTAGTGTTGCCCTGAATTATTATGCCCCTTCAGCCTGTCCTTTAAAAACTGTATGTGGTTGTTAATAAAGCATACATGTTCACCAACGCCTGTCCCTGGTACTCCCTGTGGAGGAACACCATCGCCCCACTCTCTCCCATGTATGACCATATATATTTATTATAATTAGTTAGGACTAAAAGAGAAAATGTTTGTCTAGAGTTTTTTCTAATCTTAACACATGCTTAATGCAGTTATAGAAATTTACATTACACACATGCATAAAGGTTATTTTCAATGTTTAAAAGAAACAAGATCCAGCTTGTGGTGAAACTGGTAAAGCCACCGTCTGCCACGTTGGTTCATATCTCAGCTGCCCCATTTTCGATCAAGCTCTCTGCGAATGCCCTGGAAAAGCAGTGGAAGACGGCCAAAGTGCTTGGGCACCTGCATCCCTGTGGGAGGCCCATAAGAAGCTCCTGGCTCTGGCTTCAGATTGTTCCAGCTATGGCTGTTGTGGCTATCTGGGGAATGAACCTGTGGATGGATGATATTCTCTCTCTGTTTCTTTTACTTTCTCACTCTCTTTCCCTTTCTTTTTTTATTATTTTTTATTTTTTATTAAACTTTTATTTAATGAATATAAATTTCCAAAGTACAGCTTATGGGTTACAATGGCTTCCCCCTCCCAAAACTTCCCTCCCACCCACAACCCTCCCCTTTCCCGCTCCCTCTCCCCTTCCAATCATATCACGATTCATTTTCAATTCTCTATATACAGAAGATCAGTTTAGTATATATTAGGTAAAGATTTCAATAGTTTGCCCCCATATAGCAACACAAAGTGAAAAAAAATACTGTTGGAGTACTAGTTATAGCATTAAATAAGAGTGTACAGCACATTAAAGACAGAGATCCTACATAATATTTTTTAAAAAAATTAATTAATTTTCTATGCCATTTCCAATTTAACACCAGTTTTTTTTTTCATTTCCCATCATCTTTATATACAGAAGATCGATTCAGTATATAATTAGTAAAGATCTCATCAGTTTGTACCCACGCAGAAACACAAAGTGTAAAAATACTGTTTCAGTACTAGTTATAGCATCACTGCACATTAGACAACACATTAAGGACAGATCCCACATGGGATGTAAGTACACAGTGACTTCTGTTGCTGACTTAACAATTTGACACTCTTGTTCATGGCGTCAGTAATCTCCCTAGGCTCTAGTCATGAGTTGCCAAGGCTATGGAAGCCTTTAGAGTTCGCTATGACCCTATCGGAATAAGATCAAAGTCAGCGATCTCGTTCCCTTTCTATCTCTCTCTCTCTCCCTCTCTGTTTTTATGCCTCTCAAATAAATAAATCTTTAACAAAGAAGAGTCCTGAAGTGTTGAGTACATTTGTGTTTTTTGTTGTTGTTGTTGTTGTTGTTGTTGTTAACAGGCAATGATGACCAGGTTTAATGATAACCATGTTTCTACGTTTAGATTTTCTTACAATTCCATTTTTGGCTTAAAATAAGTCTGGTACTTTCCAAATTGAAGATACATCTCCAATGGAAAGGAGGCACACATATTTGCTATTTATAGCATTTCATTTTATGATGATAGATTTATATTTACATATTTATCTCTATATATGTATGTGATTTTTATCTTAATAAGATGTATGTTAGCGTTGAATAGATATCACATTGTGACTTACACATATCCCTGAAATATTTTTCTACTTTCCTTTCATGAGATTACCAGATTCTTTATTACCATAATTTCATTCAACAAATTATGAACACACTTCAAAAATTGATGCATGGTTGTATGTAATATTCCATTACAAGGATAGACTGTAATGAATGAGCATATTTCTGAATCTCTGGAGAAAGAGAAAAGCAATAAATATAGAAAATTTACTGAAAGAAAAATTAACTAAGGGTAATCAAAACAGAGAAGAAAATATACAGATTAAATAATGTAAAACATAATTGAAATACATTAATGATATTAATAAATATAAACTTGCTAAATTACCTAAGCAAAACAAATGTAAATAACTTAAATTTAAAAAGAAAATGAAAGCATAATAAAATAAAAATGCTGGGGCAGGCATGTGACCCTGCAGTTAAGGTAGCATTTTGGAAACCTGCATCCCACATCTGAATGCCTTTGTAGGAGTCCCAGCCCTCTTTCTGAATTCCAGCTTCCTGGGACACAGTAGGTGATGGCTCAAAGCATCTGAGTCCTTGACACTCAGGTAAGACTGAGGTCCTAGATCCTGCTATGGACCCAGCTCAGTTCCTGCTGTTGTTGGTATTTAGGGAGTGAAGCAGTGAATGGGACATCTCTCTCTCTCTCTCTTTCTTCCATCTCTTAAATAATCTTAACAATTCTTCATTCTATTTACAAATATATTAAAATAACTCAAAATCTTTAAAAAATTAAGACATTTAAATGTATACTAGACACATTTTGATAAAAGAAAAATGACAGCATCCTCAACAAAATAAAGTACAATTTAATAGAAAAACATCTAAGAAAGCAAAACTCAATACATCATGTTGAAAAATGAATGAATCAGCGAAAATGTCTCACAAGTCATTTTATATGGATCAGCACAGGAATAAAACTTATTTTTTGGCCACAGCTCACTAGGCTAATCCTCTGCCTGCGGTGCCAGCACAGCAGGTTCTAGTCCCGGTCGGGGTGCCAGATTCTGTCCTGGTTGCCCCTCTTCCAGGCCAGCTCTCTGCTGTGGCCCAGGAGGATAGTGGAGGATGGCCCAAGTGCATGGGCCCTGCACCCCATGGGAGACCAGGAGAAGCACCTGGCTCCTGGCTTCGGATCAGCGCAGTGCACCAGCCACGGCAGCTATTGGAGGGTGAACCAATGGTAAAGGAAGACCTTTCTCTCTGTCTCTCTCTCACTGTCCACTCTGCCTGTCAAAAATTAAAACAAAACAAAACAAAACTTATTTTTCTTTGTTAGAATAATTGCTGATGGTTATAGTTTATTTTCCTATCCATACTTTAAAAGATTAAAAAAAGTTTGGAGTACCTTTAGGATATTTTTCTTCTTTTAGATTTTTTAAAATCCATCAACTGGAGTACTTTTTGTTGTTTAGACATTCTTGTTCTTTTAAGATCCTTTCTTATGCATCATTCAGAAATTAACTATTCTTTTGTATACATATAGATATATTTGCATATGCATACTTAGACGTTTATTTTAGAAGGACATATTTGTAAATGTTGCAAAATTTAAGAAGCATCAAAGTACATAGAGAAATCTACTTTTTCATGCCTGATACTGAATCCTCCAATATATCTCCAGCTTTCCCAGAAGAAATAACAAGTGTTCTCACTTTGTTGTATTATGAGGTGTCAAATGGGTAGTAGGCAGTCAGGGTGGTCCCTTGGTAGAAATTTGGAATAGCTAGGTGCCTGCTACCCCCAAAAGATTATCTTTACCAGATCAAAGAATTCTTCCTTAGGAATCTCCCTGTTATCTTCAGCAGGACAAAATCCTGCTTCCTTAGGAATCCCCAAATTTACAAATTTACCATGAGAATAGCAAGGGAGTGGTGATTTCTCCCCCTACCCTTATGGATGATTATTTAATCCTAAGTGAGCCAGACAGGATGGGGAATTGCAATCAGGTCTTTTGTTGAGTTTATCTCCACCTTGTTGATTGACAGTTTGGTTCCCAAGATTATACTTAAAAACCCCAAACATTACTGGGCCTTTTGGGGTTTTTCCTCTCTTGGAAGCCCCCCTCCATGCCGCTCTGGCAGGAGGTTTCCTACTTGAATAAATCCTACTTCACTTTCACTGCCTTGTCTGCCTTGTCTTCTTTTGCATGAGGCAAAGAACCGAGGCCTTCACGTTTCCGATTTCCCTGTAGCAGTATATTGATTCATATTGGCTGTGGCGTGTAGAAGCATACACACAAAACATATATATATATATATATATATATATATATATATAGACACATGATGTGTGGTACATAGAGAGCAAAGCTTAGTAATTTTCAAAATATAACAAAAGGAATTCTGGGTGTACTCTATGCCCTTTCCAGAGGTCCTTTTTCACTCTCATTCTCTTTCAAGCATATAACACAAAATAATCCAATATTTTCCAAATGGCGAAGAATGGTGTTACAAAATGTATGACTAAAATATCCATTTGAGTGCAAGATAGTCCATAAATTGTAGCACAGAGTGATATTGGAAATGATCCCCTAAAATCTATATGAAAATGTGGCCCCTTAAAGTTCCCCAGAAGTGCCATCTGGGATGCCACATATGCTATCGGAATATGGGGTGCCATACGTATCACTGTATGCTTATCAATAAATCCCCAATATTAATAAGCCCAAGTGGGTTCTTGCCTAATATTTAGAGAATTCTAAATACCTGCATAAATAAACGAGGCAGCATGGTATATTTTAAGCTTTCATTTAGTGCGAAAGATGCATAGGAGAATGAGAGCTTTATCTAAAAGAGAGAGGTAAATTTGGGTTCATACCGAGCACCAGGAACCAGCTGCATGGAGGAGCATCTAGGCCAAGAAGCCTAGGATGGGTGGCCCAAAGGCCACATGCCGTGGAGGCACAGGGCTACAGCCAGCCCCCACCTGGCAAGAGGCCAGGGGAAAAAAGAGAAGAGAAGCAGGACACACGGTGTCCTAGGCTTTTAACCCACTTCCAAAGGGGAGTGGTTAATTAACCTGATTGGCTGGTGGGCACCCAGGTGTGGCCAGGTAGAGGAATGAGGCCACACAGGGGAGTGGCAAAGGCATCAGGTATGGGCATGAAGTCACACAGGGGCGTGGCAAAGGTGTGGTCTTCCAGTTCACAAATCTAACAATTTTAGCCTGTATGTCTGCCTACTTCATTCCCTGCTCAGAGACTCCAGACCTTAATCTTAAGGGGATGTTGATGGGCGTCGAGTCACCATCTTCTGTAGCTACTTCTTGTTTATTGGGGTGCAGACCCTGCCTGTTCTTGGTCTGGAAGTCTCTGCCTATCTCATCTAATGAGTTCACTTCACGAGCTGGGTCTCTCTCAGTCACTGCCATCCTCAGTGTCTCCTGCATGGCCATCATTATTCTCAGAAGCTGCTGGGTTCTGCTGGGTTATTTTAGATATAAATGAAGGTCCACTCTCACTCTGGAGTGACTGTGGGAGTCCAAAGCATGGCATGATGTCTTTCAACATGGCTTTAAACACCTCGTGTGCTTTCTCCGTTCGGGTAGGAAAGGCCTCTATCCATCCTGTAAAAGTATTAATAAAGACTAGAAGGTACCTATAATTGCTTGTTGGGAGCATATTGGTAAAATCAACCTGCTAATCTACATCTGTTTATGTTCCCCTCCTCTGCACAGGAGTCAACAGGGGAGGTGGCCTTACATGGCCAGGGTTATTCTATAAACATAGTGGCCAAGAGCGAGTCATTTCCTTTATGACCATATTTAGCCCCTTTCCTCCAAAAGCTCGGGAGACCAGTTGTACTAAGGCATCTCTTCCCAAATGGGTAGAGTTGTGTATCTCCTTAATAATTTTCCATTGAGTGGCCATTGGTAGCATAGTTCTATGATTTAGCATCCACCATCCATTTGCATTTTTAGTATAACCTCGCTGTTGGGCCCATTTATTCTCAAGCTCCATATAGTGAGGTTCTTTAACCACTTTCACAGATTGAGGTATAAGGGTCATTTCCAAACTTTCCTGCGTAGCTGCTCTATCTACCAACACATTTCCCTGGTTAACATAATTATCTCCCTTCTGATGTCCCTTGCAGTGGATGACAGCCACTAAAGGCTCCAGTACTGCCTGAAGTAGAGTCAGTATCCCTTTTCCATATTTAACAGGGGAATTCTTTGCAATCAGTAAGCCCCTCTCTTTCCAGATTGCTGCGTGTACATGTAACACAGGAAAGCATATCTGGAATCTGTATATATATATATATATATATATATATATATATATATATATATATAAAAACTTGCTGGCCATTTCCCAGTTATAAAGCCCTAGTCAATGCAATAAGCTCTGCCTTTTGGGCTACAGTATTGTGTGGTAGTGCTTGGGCTTCTATCGTCTGCCTTTCTAACTCCTTCATACAGCTGCTGCCATCAGTAAACCATTCGGCATCTGGATTTTCCAGGGGCTCATCTCGAAGGTCTGGCCTACTAGAGTACACCCGCCTAATTCATCATGATGATTAATTTCATGTTAAGCTGACTGTTAAGGATCCCCAGATAATGGGGAAACATCATTTGGTATATCTGTGAGGGTGTTTTATTAGAGACTGATGTTTGGATCAGTAAATTAGTGAAAAAAATCTGCCCCATCATTGTGGGCAGGCACGATCCAACCCACTGAGGGCCAGAATAGCCAAAAGGCAGATGAAAAGCAAGCTCTCTCTTTAGGCTGGGACATTTCAATTCCAGCCTTCAGACCTGAGTTCCAGGTTCTCCCGACATGAGGTCTGAAGACTGGGAGTTACAGCAGTGTCACCCTCAACAAAATCCTCCACTCACCCCTTCTCAGGCTTCTGGCCTTGGACCAGCAGTGAAACCATCAACTCCATTAGGTCTCAAACAATTTGCCTCAGACTGAGTAACACCACTGCTTTCCTTTTTTTCCATCTTGAAAGCAGTATACCATGGGACATCTTAGCATCCATAGTCCTGTGCAACAGTTTCCATAATAAATATCTCCTCTCAGGGTGGGCAGCAAGGCAAGGAGAGGCGAAAGCTGAACAGGACACTGCTCTGCCTCCTCAGCATTTGGACTTTAATGAGTAGGAGCAGCAGCTCAAGGAGAATAAATGAGACAGGGACAATGAGAACCATCACAGGAAGAACAGTCACAGCAGCTCTCAAAGCTGGCAATATAAACTCCAGAGCTGGGATCTGTGAAACCTGGGCCAGCCAGGGAAGTGACAAGCAGTGACCAAGCAAACCTTTGACTGGGATTGCTAAAGAAGAGCATGATGGATTGTCCCAGTACCCCTTGTCCGAGAACAAGAAGGTCCCTAAATATTGGGATTGCCACCACTTGTTTCGAGCACATCATACCAATGCAGTGCAAGGCCATGACAGCTGTGGGTCAGATTCCAGCCACTACTCTTCTCCTCACATCTCCTGCCAGTCTGGCAGTGACCCCAAACCCTTTACAGATGACTGGAAGACAAATGGCTGCATAGGCCCAGTGCCTCAATATGGGAAACTTTCCTTGTGGCATCACTGAGGCGACTATGACTGATTTCTTCAAAGCCAAGATACCCTGAGGGGGTTGATGATGTTCCAACCCAGGCCCCAGGGCCACCCAGTGCTGCCTGTACAGATGAACCAGACAAGAATTTCTGGTGTTCTGATCAAGTGAACAACACTACTCAGGCCATGACCTTCTATGACAACTTCTTCCAAGATCAGTCAGTGATGATCTTCAGGCCTCAGGACTATCAGCCACTGCCTGGCATGTCAGAAACTCTCTGTGTGGGTGCCTGGCGATGTATCCAATGTGGTCCCTGACTGTCCCCACAAGCTGTTCACTGAGGGCTTACCCAACTACCTGACATTGGTGACGTGAACAGGGGCCTTGTAAAAGGGCTGCTGACATAGTTCAGATCTCTCAGGGTCTTCAACTTCGTGGAGAACAGTGTCATGGGGCTCTCCAATGGCTATGTCTTCTGTGAGTTCAAGTTCATTAATGTAAGGGATGAGGCCATGGCGGGGCTGAATGAGGTGTAGCTTGGGACTAAGAACTGCTGACCCAGAGGGGAAGGGTAAGAGCCAAGAATGCCACACTGATGAGCCCTGCCCCAAGCACTATCAATCAGCTGCCCATGACCCTCCAAATGAGAGGCTTGAAGTGAGCTCCTAGATATGCATGGGTGGCCACCCGAGCAAGGACCTGTACTCCTAAATATGGTGCTGCCCCAAAACTGATACATGACTAGGAGGATGAAGAGATTGTGCAGGATATACAGGTTGAGTTTACCAAATTTGGGCTTATCAAAATCATGGCAATAGCCAGCCCTGTGGATGGTGTCCAGGTACCCAGCTATGGGAAGACCTGTGTGGAGTTAACCTCTATGTTTGACTGCCAGAAAGCTATGAAGAGTCTGACCAGCCAGGAATTCTGGTCCAGGTGGCTGGGGAGGAGTGGGAGCAGAGCTGGGTCGGGGCTCCCCCCACTCACCGACCCCCTTTACTTTCTCTGAAGGTAATAGAGGAGCGACAGCAGAGTGACAGCCGGCACTACTAGAATGGCATAAATCAAGAGTAATGGCTGGGAAGAGACATTGAGGTTGGAGCAGGGAGGGCACTGAAGGGAGACACAGAAGGAAAGGATTGGAATGAGGATAGGTACACAGCAGGGTGGGGTAGGAGCCCCAAGTCTCTACCGAAATAACCTCTCCTTCTCCCTGCACCTTCTCTCTCCCCCTTCCCCACAAAGAAATACAGTCCGTTCATATTTTATGGCCAAATTATTTTGAATTTTGTTGCTTGGCCTCTTTGCCCTTTCGGTCTCTTCCCTGGGACCCCAACTCCTGCCCTGTGGCCCTCTCTCAGGTTTCTTATGTAGCTGACTTTCTTTAATGCTTCCCCAACTTGCTTTCAGGCCTGTGGCCCCTGTTCCTCTCCTATCTCTGTGGTAGCTTCATATTTGCTAAGATAATGTACTCAATAAATCTTTGTTGTGCTTCACTTCTAAAATTATATATTCTATTCTATTCTGTCCTATCTCATTTAATCTAACTGGTTCTGTTTCTCTGGAGAAACTCCTCTATGTATTATGATGTATATATTATAATTTATATAATAATATTTATATATAATATATGTAATTACATATAATGGTAATTTATATGTAGTTTATATAATGATAAAATATAAGCTATAATTTTCTCTAGAAGTAAACAAAACCAATGTAGGAATGGAAGTACCTTTGTTGGAAAGTTTACATATAAATTTTATTTTTTTAAGATTTATTTATTTATTTGAAAGTCAGAGTTACAGACAGAGAAGAAGAGGCAGAGAGAAAGAGAGAGAGGGGTCTTCTGTCTGTTGGTTCACTCTCCAATTGGTCACAACAGCCGGAGCTGTGCCAATCCAAAGCCAGGAGCCAGGAACTTCTTCCAGGTATTCCATACATGTTCAGGTGCCCAAGGGCTTGGACCATCTTCTACTGCTTTCCTAAGCCATAGAGGAGAGCTGGATAAGAAGTGTAGCAGCCCGGTCTTAAACCAGTGCCAATGTGGGATGCTGCACTGCAGGTGGTAGCTTATCCCGTTATAACACAGCACCGGCCCCTACATATAACTTTTATATATATCAAGAATTTTACTAGTACCTGAGACAAAAAATTCCTAACTACAAAAACTGTTATTTAAGTTTAAATATTATGGGAGTATAAAATTCACATATTCAAATCAAAGCATGCATTATGTTAATTGCTTTCTGGATGATAAAACTAACCTTATATTCCAAGAATAAATCCAATTTTCTGTAAAATAACTTTTATGTATTATAATATTAAAATTTCCAATATTTTTGAGGATTTCATTTTTATATTTATGAGGAATTTTGGAGTATGTGACCATTTATTCTTTGTCTTCTTGTTATATGTTTGTCTAGCTTTATAATCAGAATGGTATTGGACTCAAAGAATAAAATGTCAACTCTTCCTTTCTCATCTATATGTAGAAGTGTTTGTATTGTCACTTTTTTTCAGAATGTTTTAGAAAATTCACCATAGAAGCCATATATGATTCATATATTTCAATGTGTAATTCTTTTTAAATTATTGGTTCATTTAGTTACTTCTTGTAGATCTATTCAGATTTTCAAATGGTTCAGACGTTAGTTTTGGTACTTTGTGAATTCACATAAGTTGTTTATAGTCTCCCTTGCAATCTATTGACTTGTAAGTAATCAGCAATACTGTTCCCATTTCATTCATAAGTTCTGTGTTTTCTATCTTTTTGTTTCTTACTAGGGATAGGTAATGCTTTGTCAATATTGTTAGACATTTTTAAAGAAATAATTGTTAGTTTGATTTTATTCTCTATAATCTTTTGTTTTCTATTTATTTTTACTCCATTTGAATTATTTCTTTCATTTGTTATCAACTGGCTTGTTCTAATTTTTTTAGCTCTGAGGATAGTAATTTTTATTCTTAATGTGAGATATTTCTTCATTTTCAGTTTTCCTTTAAGCTCTGCTTTGTCTGCTTCTCATATGTTGCAGTTTATTTTCATTCAGGTCTAAAGACAGTCAAATTCCC
This sequence comes from Lepus europaeus, assembly GCF_033115175.1. Taxonomy (NCBI): domain Eukaryota; kingdom Metazoa; phylum Chordata; class Mammalia; order Lagomorpha; family Leporidae; genus Lepus; species Lepus europaeus. Next base: position 58,807,397 of record NC_084828.1, read on the forward strand.
TTGAAATTTTTTCTGTTATTCACTGACCATTTTAAAATGTATTGCTTAAATTCCAAATACATGTTGTTTTAACAAATTCCCTATAATTGGTGATTTATCATTTTGTATTTTTGTACATATATCAAAATCTGTGTTATTTCCAGTCTTTGAAATTTATATTTTTCTAAAACACAGGTTTTGGTCTTTTTATAGAAAATGTCAGTGACACTTCAAGGAATATATACTTTGCTGTTTTCAAGCTTAGTATTCTAGAGTTGTCTTTTAGATCATTTTGGTTGAAGCCCTATACAAGTTTTTGAAATAACTGCTAACTTTCTATCTAGTTCTTTTATCAATTATTGAGCATAAAGTACTGAAGTCTTCAACTGTTATTGCTAAATGTCCTATTTCTCTTTTCAGTTGTCAGTTTATTATGTCTTGAAACTCTGCTGCTGAATGTGTATATGTTTGTAATCATTTTCTTTTACTTATTGACATTATGCAATATTTCTCATTGCCTCTGGTAATTATTATTGTCTTAATATCTATTCTCCAATATTAATATAGTCAGTCTACACTATTTCCACTACCATGTGCATAACAAATTTTGTACCACCCTTTAACTTTCAACTTATTTGGTTTTTTTGAGTTTAAAGTATGTTTTTGTAGAAAGCATATATTTGTTAGTAATCTGAATATAATAAAATAAAAAAGTTATACTTCCTTCAAGATAGTTTCTCTAGATTGACTTTTTTCCCTCATTTATGAACAATATTTTCTTATTCCTTTTCATGCTTCTAAATTCTTGGTTAAAACCCATATAATATAATAATGTAATATAGAAAGTTTGGAAATTAAGCTTTTCTTTCTCTTTGGGTTTTTGTTATTATTCTTTATTGTTGTTATTTCTGTGTTTGTTTTGTTGGTTTTTTTTGTTTGTTTGTTTTTCCTTTCTTTAACTAATTTTGTAAAGTGTTATCTCTGTCTTATATGGCCACTGAAATATCTTGGAGGTTTTTTTCTGTCAGTGAATGATTGTTTGGATCTTTCCTTAACTGCCTTGCATCAAACAAGTCTTCTCCTTAGCCAAGGTTATTTGTGTGTGTGTGTATGTGTGTGTATGCATGCGTGTGTGCTTTCAATGTGTGTGTGTGTGTGTATGCTTTCAATGCTTAAACAGATTATGTCTGTCATTAGCATTCATATTCTACTTGCTCAAAGAGCAAGATCAGCCAGCCAGAAATAAACAACTGGTGATATTTTACATGTTTCCTAATACAGATAGCACTGTTTACTCTGCTGACTTCTACAACCCCAGGAATATGGCAGAGCTTGCCAAAGCCTACTAAGCACATTTAAGTCACAGTCATTCCTTGTAGAATCTAGATGGGCTTTTGTTTTAAGTAGTATCACAGCCTTTGTCAGCTTTTATGCTAAATGTTTTTTGATTGTTTTTTTACAAGGACTCAGGATGTAGGACTCTTTCCGTGGAGGTACTCTAGGGTCACTTTTTGGCAATTTCACGAAAGTGGGCTTTTCAAAAGGCTTGTAGATCGTGTCAAGTTGTAACAATATTCTGTGAACAAGACTTTATAAAGGGCTTCAAATCTGGTTTGTTTTCTTCAATGGCAGCAAGCTTGCCAATTTTCACTGTTTATAGTTGTAAGTCTGTGAGTTTGCTTGTTTTGTTTTGTTTAAAAAAGTAGATAGATGGATAGACAGACAAGGAGAGAGTTCCCATCCTCTGATTCACTTCCCAAATGCCTGTCACAGCTAGGGGTGGAAAGCACAGAAGGCAGGAGCTAGGAATCCAAACCAGGTACGTGGCAGAATGCTTCTCAGGATATGCATTAGTGGGAAGCTTGAGTCGTTAGAGAATGCTAGGAATCTAACCCAGCTGCTCTGATATGGGATGCTGGCATCTGAACCCACATCTTAACTACCAGGCTGTACACTCACTTCACAATGAGATTAATCTGATCCTATGTTCATAATGTGCACACCTAATATTGAATTTTAGTTTTCCCAAATTTACATTATTGATCATAAAAAGAGATAATAAGAAAACTGCATATTTTGCAAAACTTCTGCTTATGTATTGACTTACTGGTTTTGCCTATAATCCTTGACTGTAAGGAATCCTTCATGAGCCAAACAGCTACACAAATCACTACCATTTTCCACTGGTCAGGAACAGAATAGTGTAGAAGTGGAATTAGGTTTTTATAAGCTATCCATTAGGTTACTATCTTTTTTTTTCTTTTTTTTTTTTTTTTTTGCCAAAGTGTCTTGGCTTTCCATGCCTAAAATACTCTCATGGGCTCTTCAGCCAGATCCGAATGCCTTGGGCTGATTCTGAGGCCAGAGTGCTGTTTGGGACATCTGCCATTCTATGAGTCTGCTGTGTATCCCGCTTCCCATGTTGGATTGTTCTCTCCCTTTTTGATTCTATCAGTTAGTATTAGCAGACACAAGTTTTGTTTATGTGATCCCTTTGACTCTTAGACCTATCAGTATGATCAATTGTGAACTGAAATTGATCACTTTGACTATTGAGATGGCATTGGTGGCCGGCGCCGTGGCTTAACAGGCTAATCCTCTGCCTTGCGGCGGCGGCACACCGGGTTCTAGTCCCGGTTGGGGCGCCGGATTCTATCCTGGTTGCTCCTCTTCCAGGCCAGCTCTCTGCTGTGGGCAGGGAGTGCAGTGGAGGATAGCCCAAGTCCTTGGGCCCTGCACCCACATGGGAGACCAGGAGAAGCACCTGGCTCCTGCCTTCAGATCAGCACAATGCGCCGGCCGCGGCGGCCATTGGAGGATGAACCAACGTCAAAAACGAAGACCTTTCTCTCTGTCTCTCTCTAACTATCCACTCCGCCTGTAAAAAAAAAAAAAAAAAAGATGGCATTGGTGCAATGACAGCTTGATGGGATTTAATTGGAATCCCGTGGAACATTTCTAACTCTACCATTTGGGGCAAGTCAGCTTGAGCATATCCCAAATTGTACATCTCCTCCCTCTCTTATTCCCACTCTTATATTTAACAGAGATCACTTTTCAGTTAAATTTAAACACCTAATATCATTTGGAAATAGCTTATTTTATTAACTCTCCTTTGATATCTAAAATTATGGAAATTATACATGAATCTATGTGACTAGGGGTTGGCAATATGGTGCAGTGGGTTAAGCTCTTATTTGGAATATCACATATCATAGTTCTGGTTCAAGTCCTCGCTGCTCTGCTTCCAATCCAGCTTCCTGAAAATGTGCCTATAAAGCAGTGGTTGATGTCCTAAGTACTTAGGCCCCTGCCACCCATGTGAGAGATCAGGATAGAGTCTCTAGTTCATGGTTATGTCCTGGCCCAGCCCTGGTTGTAGCAGCCATTTGTGGAGTAAACCAGAGGTTGGAAGGTCTCTATCTCATGGTGTCTCTCTTGACTCTCCATTTCAAATGAATAAATAAATAAATATTTTTAAAAGTTTGGAGATTGTGGATCAAAACACTTCTTCCACAGCCTTGGCAGCTCATGTAAAGAGACTTGGGTGATCATTGAAGGCGTACATAAGTGTGTTAATTGTTAAATTAGCAACATGAGTCACTGTGCACTTAATTTCCCATGCAGGACCTCTGTCCTCAATAAGTTGTATTATGAGAGTTAACTGTAAATCTTGTTTTCAAACACTTTTTTTTTTGTATGTGTATGTGTGCAAATTTTTGAAACCTTTACTTAGTATAGAGTTGGTCTTCTGTGTATAAAGTTAACTGAATATGAATATGAATATTAATATTAATAGAGAATGGGACTGGGAATGGGACAGGGAGGAGAAGGTGGAGTGGGAGTGCAGATGGGAGGGCAGGTATGGTAGGAAGAATCACAATATAGTCCTAAAGCTATACTTATGAAATGTGCACTCCTTAAATAAAAGGTTTTTTTGGGGAAAATTTTTTTAAAAAGCCCATTTCACCAAAAAAAAGAAATTCTAAATAACTCAAGAGTTCCAAAATACTTACGATTGTGTTTCTGAAGGACTGAATTATTTTCCGTGACACAGGAAAATTTTAAGACTAAATTATAATAGTTTGAGATCTTTTTGTGTGCTAGTAATCAAATTAATAGACTTTGTCTTTTGAAATCAAATTACCTAAAAGTGAATTTCACTAACAACCCTGCACTAATTTCACTACAGATATAACAAAATACGTTGTCATTTTCTTATTCCTTTTTACATTCTTTCCCCTTCATATTTACATTGAATTTTCCTCCTTTATTCAGGAAACACTATGTAGTTGAGTCATCTCCTTAAGTATCCAGAGATCTGTGGTTGATAGAAAAATATGATTGTTGAGCCCTTGACATTTCAGAAATGAATTCTTTCCACATAGTTCGCTGTATGAGGCTCAGTGTACCATACCCTTAGTAAATAACACATTATACTGAGTAGCTACAGTTTTGAAAATAGTTTTATGGCAGATGAAAATTTTGTTGATGTGAATACTGCAAGGTTTTTAAGAGAAAACTGTTGAAATGCCTTCATTGCTGCTTTTTTTTTTTTGTAATTTTGAGCTGCTTATTCAAAAACTCTTGGTCTACCTTTTGAATGGAAAAATGGAGCTAATAGCAATAACATCACATAATTGTTTTGAACATTTAATAGTGCTTCTTCATATTAAACATTTCATGTTTTATCTGTAAAAATTCAAGTGCTCAATAATCAATGGACATAATATTGTTTCTTTTTAAAATTTATTTATTTATTTATTTGAAAGTCAGAGTTACATAGAGAGAGGAGAGGCAGAGAGAGAGAGTCTTCCATCTGTTGGTTCACTTCCCAGTTGGCCACTATGGCTGGAGCTGCGCAGATCCAAAGCCAGGAGCCAGGAGCTTCTTATGGGTCTCTCACACAGGTGCAGGGGCCCAAGGACTTGGGTGAACTTGCACTGCTTTCCCAGGCCACTGCAGTGAGCTGGATCGGAAGTGGAACAGCCAGTAATCGAACCCACGTCCATATAGGATGCCAGCACTGCAGGTGGCGGTTTTACCCACTATATCACAGTGCCAGCCCCAATCTTGTTTCATTTTTAGGGTGAGGGAACTGAGAACATAAGTACAGTACGTATGTGTGTGTATAAACACACACAAATTTCTGAAGACACATTGAGAGGAAGCTAACTTCTATACCATGACTGTGGGGCCTTATGCCCAGTAACTGTTAATTAGAAAACATTCTGTATACTTTAGAGTCAATACTGAAGACAAATAATGCATCGGAATGACTGCTGAAATGAGATGTGTTGGTTTTGAGTTTTTCACTTAGGTGATTTGATTTTATAGCCTCTTCAATTGTTATTTACCAGATAAATATCGTGGAAAACTCAGCAGTTATGTAAGACATCTTGGGGGATCTGCGGTGAAATCTTTAATAATGTCATTGCCTCGTGTTCTTAGCTTGCAAAGTAAACACAGTTAGGAATCAACCAGAATGTAGAATTTAATAAATTTGGTAAATGGATTCGGTTATTTAATATATTTGTTTGAACTATACGCAGGGTCTCCCATGTGGATGCAAGGGTCTAAGCCATCTTCTGCTGCTTTCTCAGACCATTAGCAGGGAGTTGGATTGGAAATGGAGCAGTCAGGACATGAACCAGCCTTCATACAGGATGCGGGCATCCCAGCTAATGCTTTACCTGCTATACCACAATGCCTGTCCCAACAGCTTACATTGCAAAAACATTTTATTTATTTATTTATTTATTTATTTATTTATTTATTTATTTAAAAGACAGAATGCCTGGCCGGCGCCGTGGCTCAATAGGCTAATCCTCCGCCTTGCGGCACCGGCACACTGGGTTCTAGTCCCGGTCGGGGCACCGATCCTGTCCCGGTTGCCCCTCTTCCAGGCCAGCTCTCTGTTGTGGCCAGGGAGTGCAGTGGAGGATGGCCCAAGTGCCTTGGCCCTGCACCCCATGGGAGACCAGGAGAAGCACCTGGCTCCTGCCATCGGATCAGCGTGGTGCGCAGGCCGCAGCGCCCTACCGCGGCGGCCATTGGAGGGTGAAACAACGGCAAAAAGGAAGACCTTTCTCTCTGTCTCTCTCTCACTGTCCACTCTGCCTGTCCAGAAAAAAAAAAAAAAAAAAAAAAAGATAGAATGCCAGGCCAGCACCGTGGCTTAACAGGCTAATCCTCCAACTTGCGGCGCCGGCACACCGGGTTCTAGTCCCGGTTGGGGCACTGGATTCTGTCCCGGTTGCCCCTCTTCCAGACCAGCTCTCTGCTATGGCCTGGGAATGCAGTGGAGGATGGCCCAAGTCCTTGGGCCCTGCACCCGCATGGGAGACCAGGAGAAGCACCTGGCTCCTGGCTTCGGATCAGCGCGATGTGCTGGCCGCAGTGGCTATTGGAGGGTGAACCAATGGCAAAAAGGTAGACCTTTCTCTCTGTCTCTCTCTCTCACTATCCACTCTGCCTGTCAAAACAACAACAACAACAACAAAAACCAAAAACAGAATGCCAGAAAAGGGGGAAACAGAGAGAGAGAGAGAGATTCCATTTGTTGATTCATACCAATAATGCTTGCAACAGGGGATGCTGGGACAGGCTGAAGCCAGATGCCCAAAACTCCTTCTGAGTCTGACAAGTGTGTGGCAGGGACTTAATGGAGCCATTATCTGTCCCCTCCCTGGATGCACATTAGCAAGAAGCTGGGTTGGAAGTGGAATAGATGGGACTTGAACCAGGAACTCTGTTATGGGATATGGATGCTCTAAAGCAGGGGATTAGCATGCTGCGCTTACCCCTACAAATTGAATGGAATTGTGTGAAATCAAACTGAAACATTAACCAATTTTTAGTAAAGTAATTTAACTGAGTCTGGGGAATATCATCTCAATCATATGTTAAGGCAAAGTAAACTTGACATTGTTGCTCATGTTTCTGAAAATTGACTTACCAGAATTTAATTCATATCAGAAAAACCTACTGGGGACAAAAATGTTATCAACTTAAGAAATTCTAAGATGACTCTATTTTAACCTTTTCATATAGGTTCTGTAGCTAGAAAGATCTGTAGAGTTTGTACAGTCACCTGCATTATACATTGGGAAAATGGAGGTTAAGCTGTGTGTTTTCATCACTGTGGCTAGAAAGGATATTTGAGGACTGATTCTGGTTCTCATTAGCTTGTGGTCTTGGGTAAGATGCCTGAACCTTTTAAGTGTTAGTTACATTACAAATTAACTGAACATAGAAATTGTTAGCTCCAAGCAAATCCAGAGTCTTAATGAAGATAATTTTTGTAACACTATTAAAATATTACCCAAGCATTGAAAACACTCAAAAAATACAAGCTACTAAAACCCATGCACACCCATAACTTTCTCAGAATCTGATTAAATTATGTGACTCTCACTATTCCTTGATAAAAGACAAGCCACGGATTACAGAACTACTGCTACAATTTCAATGGGGATCTCACTGAAAATGCAGATTCCAATCCATTTTGACTGGAGTAGAACCTGAGTTATTTAATTTCTTTTTTTTTTTTTTTTTTTTTTTGACAGGCAGAGTTAGACAGTGAGAGAGAGAGACAGAGAGAAAGGTCTTCCTTTCATCCCCCAAGTGGCCACTCCGGCCGGAGCTGCGCCGATCCGAAGCCAGGAGCCAGGTGCTTCCTCCTGGTCTCCCATGTGGGCTCAGGACCCAAGCACTTGGGCCATCCTCCACTGCCTTCTTGGGCCACAGCAGAGAGCTGGACTTGAAGAGGAGCAACCAGGACAGAACCGGCACCCCAACCAGGACTAGAACCCAGAGTGCCGGCGCCGCAGGCGGAGGATTAACCTAGTGAGCCACGGTGCCAGCCGAGTTATTTAATTTCTAACAAGTTTATTGGTGATCCTGATGGTATTCATCTCAGGACATCACTTTAAGAAGCAAGGCATTCAATCTTCGCCAGTGGTACAAAGTGCAGAACTTACAGGGAGCCACGCAGACCACAGATAAAGACTGGTCTCTTTTAAAACCATCCATTTGATGACTCTTGGAGATTTTAAGAGGTGAAAGGAGTTCACTCCAAATGACCCATTCAAGGATTGCTGTGGGGATGATATTCCAAGATCTGTTCCTCATGGATAGATGGCTCTGTGTTATTTGGCCACCACTTTCGCTACATTTCCTCCCATGCTGTGTGTATGCCAAAGTAAAGAAAGCAAATCCATTCTTAACTGAGAAGATCTGGTTTATAGAAATATTTTAGAATGAATTTTAGCATTTCAAAAGTTTAGGCATTTATTTTTTTTACAAAAATATTTTACCAAAAAAAGAATCAAAGCTATCCAGAAGCTGTCAGTTGTTTAGCACAGACAAAACCATTCTGCATAGAACAGTAAAATACATTTTCTAGCATATAAATTCAATTATGCTTGTTTACTTTGCATATGAATAGACACAGTATCATTCCAGTTGAAAAAATACTGAAACATACCTCTTCAAGGAAAGTATATCTAACAACATTTGATTTAAAATTTTATATTTTTTTTAAAAAAAAAGTTCTTTCTTGTGGTGTTTATATAATCTAACTCTTAGAACCTTGGAGTTAGATGTAGCCTAAGGAGTTTATTCTTCCTACTCACCTCTCTTCTCCAAAGCAGGAGCAGCGCAAACAGATACACAGACCAAAGCATCAAGAATCTCAGATTTGGTCTGTTTTTCTCTTTCATCTACTGTGTTCAGAGCATTTCCTTTTTTATTTACAACTTCAGAAGAAATACAAAGCAAACAATAACAAAAGCTCTGAAAAACAGATAAACATTCCATAAGTTATTGTTGTCAATCATAGAATTAGAGCCAAGAAAAGCCTGACAGTTCCCTTCTCCCCCTTCCACTGAATGGACATTGTCCACTGCAACTATCACTGAGTGGTTGTCTCACTAACATGTATGCTTTACCAGGAGACCTGCTGTCCTTTTCACTAATTAGTTATTCAGAGACCACATAGTGTCTTTGTTTAAAGATTTATTTATTTATTATTTATTATTTATTTATTTGAGAGTCAGAGTTACAGACAAAGGGAGAGACAGAGAGAGAGGTTTTCCACCCACTGGTTCACTCTCCAAATGGCCACAATGGCCTGAGGTAGGCCCATCTGAAGCCGGGAGCCAGGAGCTTCTTCTGGGTCTCCCACGTAGGTTCAGGAGCCCAAACATGTAGGCCATCTTCCATTACTATCCCAGGCCACCAGCAGGGAGCTGGATCAGAAGTGGAGTAACTGCGACTTGTACCGGCTCCCATACAAGATGCTGGTGCCATAGGCACAGGCTTAAACTTTAAACGAAAATTTGTTGAATTAAAAATGGTCAACCAGGATGTGAAAATCAGTACATGATAGAGAAGCCTGATAATATTTGGAAGAAACTAAAAATTGGACATTTGTTTACAGGAAATGCTTATGCTACAATGAAATCAGTATAATTCCCACTTATTGTTTTTGAGTTAATAAAATATCTTTCCTAAGTAAGGCCTATTCAAACATTTGCCATAGCTTTTCTAAGTCTTCTCATGGTCTGCATATTTGCCATTTTTCTTCAGAAATGGCTTAATTTCAAGACTCCACAATTTTTCATTGACTACCCAACTTGCTCTCAGAGTGTACTTAAATCTTAATTACTATTCGTATATTCAAACTATCTTTGATTGTATTTTTCCTTCATTACCTAAGAACCTTGTGTGCTACAATTATGTAGAATATTTGCACCAAATAAAGTAATTTACTTTGAAATTCATTTAAATCATTCTAGTTCATTTTTCTAGATTTTCGGGCCAATGAGATGCTTATAGTTTTATCCTGCAAATTTTATCCACATATATATGAATTTTATTATTCAGTTAAATCAATAACAGAAATTGTGTTCTCATTTTTAAAGATTTATTTATGTATTTGAAAGGCAGAGTTACAGAGCGGAAGAGAGAGAGAGATATTCCATCTGCTGGCTCACTACCTACATGGACACAACAGCCAGGGCTGGGCCAGGATGAAGCCAGGAACCTGGATCTTTTTCCAGGTCTCCCACACCATGCAGAGACCCAGCCACTTGGGCCACCTTCCTCTGCTTTCCCATGCACATCAGTCAGGAGCTAGCACAAAAGTGGTGCAGCCAGAACTCAAATTGATGCCATTATGGGATGCTGGTGTCACAGGCGGTGACTTACTTTGCCCCAGTTCTTGCCCAAATTGTGTGCTCTTTAAGTGCAGAATTATACAGCACAATATGTATAATTTACTCTAGTGATGTTTACATAATTCCATTGTAACATATTCCATTGTGCATAATTCCATTGTAACAAAAATTTGGAAGTACCAACTGTAACTATTTGAATATGAGAATCCTAAGAGCATTGAGATGTTTGCCTTAAAAATACTATCAATGAACTTTTTCACACACACACACACACAAACACACAAAACCTTCTCTTTCCTTTAATTTGCTGCAGGATTTATTTTTAATTTTTCTTAAAATCTTATTATTTCACTCTTTTGAGGAGAATGATGAGAGAGAGAGAGAGAGAGAGAGAAGCTACAATCCATTGGTTTACTATCCAAAGTCCTACGGTAGCTGAAGCTGGACTAGGCTAAAGCCAGGAAATGAGAATTCACCCCAAGTCTTCAAAATGGATGGCAAGAATGCAATCACATGATCCATCACGAGCTGCCTCCCTGGCTGTACAGTAGCAGTAATCTGGAATTGGTGCAGAGCTGATAATAGCACCTAAGCATGCCAACATGGGATGCAGGTGTCTCGAGCAGTGGCTTAAGCAGGACATCAACACCAGCCCATGTAGTATTACTTAATTATGGAGACTCATTTTCATATTCTACACAGATTCTACATATCTTAAACCACAAGCTAAGTTGCAGGTAATGACACAACTCCTTGACTTTAAAACTGAGAAATTTATTATCTTGCAAAGCTAACTTAGATCCGAAAGTGCAGCTCAATTAGTATTATGCAATAACCAACTGTAGGAAAGGGCTAGACACAATGCTTAACACAGGTCCAAAGTTAGCTGTAAGATTAATAATCTTATATTAATCATCATCATTACCTAATCAGGACCAGGATAGTTATCAGCTGGTCATTTGCTTATGACTATAATCTTTCAACTTAATTCATAATGGTGTAACTCCCTGTTCTATAAAAGACAAGGAGAAGCTGACCTCCATTGTCTTTTCTATCAGAAGTATCTAACAACTCACATGCATTGCAGGGACATAATTATAGAAGAATAATTCAATATTTGACAGTTTCCATGGAAATCTGGCCTACTAGACTTTTTTATCCTCACAATGTCCTATCATAAAATTTCCTTCATTTTTCTTCCATAGTCAGTGCAGAATGTCAGTGAAAACTAATGTCCCTATTGTTAATATTGTGCTTTCTTCTAAAAAGGGTCCCATTTGCAATATGTTTCTAATTTTGACCTTGATACCAGTGATTGTGCATATATCTATATTCTTCACTACGTGAAATGAATAAAAATAATGAAAATTTGAACACATCAATATATCACATTGACTGTTTATGCCATTTACAAGTGCTCAACCATTTCTCCACTCGCCATTATCTTAATGTCTCTTTATCCATACATTTATTTGCTTCCTTTCTTCTTTAACATCAATGCATGAATATTTTCTATTACTACTGTTCCATTTCATTTATGTTTGTACACAATTTTTTCTTTCTTAAGTTTCTCTTCTTCCTAGCTTATGCTTATATAATTCTATAAGCAAACTCTTTGAAATTGTTTTTAACCAAGAAAGATATGCACTAATATCAATAATATTATCCCACTATATTATACTAGGAAGTACAAATGGCAAGGGATAAACTATGTGCTTTATTTATTATCTCAGATGGGGATAATAACAAATCATCACTCTTTATAAATAAATAAAACACAAAATTTAACCAAAAACATAATTGAAAGCAAAATGAAATTTAAAAAGCCTGAATATTTTCATTGTACCCCACTCTGTATGTATAATAACATATACAATATATATTATACTAAAATCTTTATAATATACTAACTTTTATAATATACTAAACTCTGTAGTAACTGGTATCCTCTATTTTACAAAATTTATACCCATGTATATTGTAACATTGTAGAACACGTGCTTGGCCAGCGCCGCGGCTCAATAGGCTAATCCTCTGCCTGCAGTGCTGGCACCCCGGGGTACTAGTCCAGTCTGGGCGCCGGATTCTGTCCTGGTTGCTCCTCTTCCAGTCCAGCTCTCTGCTGTGGCCCGGGAGTGCAGTGGAGGATGGCCCAAGTGCTTGGGCCCTGCACCCACATGGGAGACCAGGAGGAGGCGCCTGGCTCCGGGCTTCAGATCAGCACGGTGCGCCTGCCACAGCAGCCATTGGAGGGTGAAACAATGGAAAAGGAAGACCTTTCTCTCTGTCTCTCTCTCTCACTGTCCACTCTGCCTGTTAAAAAAAAAAAAAAAAAGAAGAACATATGCTTAATCCCTAAGTATAGTATTAATTCAGTGCATTTAATATTTATATATTTTTAAAATTTATTTGACAGGTAGAGTTATAGATAGTGAGAGAGAGAGACAGAAAGAAAGGTCTTCCTTCCATTGGTTCACCCCCCAAATGGCCACCATGGCCGGAACTGCGCCGGTCCGAAGCCAGGAGCTGGTGCTTCCTCCTCTGAAGTACAGTGTTAAGTAGAAAGTTCTTTTCTGAAATAAACACTTGGAAGAAGATATAAATCACATTCTTGAGGAAAATATTTGTAAAAGCTGATAAAGGAATGTTATCTAAATTGTACAAAGAAATATAATAAACTCTAGAAGAAAAGGAACAAAGTGATTAAAAACAAAACAATTTCACTAAAAAATTTACACATGATAAGAATATAAAAAGGTGGCCATCATATATCATTAAGGTATGCAAAGTAAACTAATAATTAAATGCCACTACATAACTATTTGAATAGCCAAAATTGAGTACACTGACAACACCAAGTGGTGGTGAGAATGTGGAACAACTGGAAACTCTGTTCAGTGGTGATAGGAATGTACAATAGTACAAGATCTTTGTAAGATATTTTGGTAGTTTCTTGAAAAACTAAAAATATCCATTATATGATCCAATAATTGTGCTTTATGGTATTTGTTCAAATGATGTGAAATCATATGTCCGTATAAATATCTGCACCAGGGTATTAACCGCAACTTTGTTTAAAATTGCAAAGTTGGAAGCACCAATACCTTTCAGTAGAAGGATGGATAAATAAATGCAATACATTCAAAGAGTTGAATATTATTTAGTGTTAAAAACAAATGAATGATCAAGCCATGCAAAGAACTCTGGTAAACTTTAATGTGTACAGCTGAGTAAAAGAAATCATTCTCAAAATGCCATGTGTTACATGACTCAAAGTATATGATATGCTACAAAAGGCAAAACCACAGGATCAATGAAAAAATTAGTGGTTCCAGGGATTTAATTGGAGGGATAGATGAACAGACAGGGCACAGAAGATTTTTAGGGCAGTGAAAATATTCTGTTTGATATTATACTGGTAGAAACATGGGTCTATACAATATTCAAAATGCCCCATACCAGGAATGAATCCTATTGTAATGTGTGGACTTCAGGTGATATTTCTGTGTTTATGTAGGTGCCTAGAGTGTAACAAAATTATCACTCTAATGTTGATAGCAGAGGAGTTCAAGCATGTTTGTGGTCAGAGTGCATATGGGAAGTCTCTGTGCTTTGCATTCAATTTTACTGTGATCCTACAACTTACCACAGAAATAGTCCTAAGAAAAATAGAACAAAACTACTTCCCCTTAGATTTTGTAAGATTAAAAAGATAAACATGGTTTTCTGGCTTATATGCTCAATAAATATTGATTTGCTTTTTTAAATGATTGCTTGAAACATCTTTTTATAATATGACTGATATGTGTATATGTGTAGTGTTTGCTGCTAAATATAGTATATTCATATTATACGTAACCCCCCTTATTGGGAAATTGTTCTTCAAAAGGGTTTTGCACTTTTTTAGTGTTAAAGAAGTTTATTGCTCACAATCCTATCAACATCTGGTATCATTAGAAATTACTTTTTTTATCAATTTAGTGTAAATTTCTGTCCCTTTGATTACCAGTGAGGTTAAGAAATTTTCATGTTCATCTTCTTGGTAGGTTCACTCCATATGTTATTTTTTAATTTGCTTTGCTCATGTTGATATTAGATTTTCTTTTTGTAATTAATTCTTACAAATACTTACAATATCATAGATAATTATTATGTTGTAGCATCATAGTCTTCATATCTCCTCACATAATTTTTGGTTCTTGTCTCACTTTTTCATCCTGCATTTTGCAAAAACTACCAATATATTCATTCTTTCCATGTGGGTTTTTTTTGGGAATCTTTTTTTTCTTCAGTTTTATTTTATGTTATTTTATTTTAGATTAATTTTCTTTCAAAGTCAGAGTAACAGAGAGATTTCCATCCACTGTTCACTCCTCAAATGGCCACAACAGCCAGAATTGGTCCAGTCCAAAGCCAGCAGCAAAGAAATCCATCCAGGTCTCCTACTTGGGTGGCAGGGGCTCAGGGCCTTGGACCATCATCTGCTGCCTCCCCAGGCACATTAGCAAGAGCTGCATCAGAAGCAGAGTAGTGGGGACTGGAACCAGCAGTCCCTATGGGATGTTGGTGCCAGTGCGCCACAGAACCGGCCCCAAAATTTCTTAAGCTTTAAATGTGCTCTCTAGATTGTGGGTCTGAATACAGGGAAGACAAAACATGAAAAGAATCAAAGCATGATGGATTTTTTTTTTTTTTTTTGTAATGGGGATAAGAAATTATGAGAGCTGGAGAGGAGAAATGGAGGTGAAGTCATGTGACAGGGCAGCATGAATGAGGCTCTCCCTTCCTTTATTGTCCCCTCCCTTTCACTGTGACCAGCAAAGCCCTGGGGCCTTGCCCACCTGATGCTTTTCCAACCATTGTGGTTCCTCTGCTTTCTGAGTGGCAAATTTGCTTTCTCAACGAGGTATTTTTCTTGACTAGAAACTCAGACTGCTAATGATTTGTAGTCTCAAACCATTCCTCATAACTCCGTTACTGCAAGCTTGCAGGAGACTCTGAGGTATTCTATTTAAAATAAGGGGAAAGGCTTCTCTCTTCAAAGCAGAGTTTGGCAAATAAAACTCCATGGGTATTGTTGTGTCTGGTATGAGACCCTCCCCAAAACAACTCACAAAAGGCAGGCTGGATGCAACAGCAAGAGGATTTTATTACCAGCTAGCTAGGGCTCTTACTGGCACATACGATGTAGTGCAGTGCTGAGGCGACAAGCCCCATCCCTCCCCACCCAGCATTTTTATTCCCTCAAGTAAACAAGTATATAGGTCACTACACACATAGGCGAGTTCTTTATTCCTTATATGGCAATTACCTAAAATTATGCATTTTATTGGTGCATTTGAGCAACTTAGGGGCTAGACATCACACAGGAAGGTGGAATAATCTAAATTACAGGAATAGTTTCACTCTGGTACCCTTATGCCTGTCTGTTCTGGCTTAAAATAAATCCTGTCATGGAGGAATGGCAGTTCTCGTGACAGGCCCTAAAAGCTCCTAAGACCAAGATTTTAGTATGTTGCCCCATATTTCATATCACTTAATCTTAACATACTACACACTATTAAGTCTTAACTCCAAATGTACTTAATCTAAACTAACGGTTTGAATTAATTACTTAAAACTGAACTCCACAGTATCATTCCAAACTGAACTGTCAAGAGATGATCCAACTATTTCCAAAAGATTTTCTAGAAAAAATCTAGCTTGGATAGAAATCCCCTCAAAGGAACAGAAAATGAGGGGTAATTTGTTGATGTTCCTTTATAGCACCAATTCATTTGAAGCCAGTTTTAATGAATGCAGGCAGTGTAGCACTTAACTGAAGGCTCGACATGTAATCCAGCAAAGATGGAGAGATTTGACTTCCTTTTTGACTAAGAAAACCAGGACTCACTTGCAGATTGGGCTGTACCATAAAATGGAATGTGATGGCTGGCACCGTAGCTCAATAGGCTAATCCTCCGTCTGCGGTGCCGGCACACCAGGTTCTAGTCCTGGTCAGGGCAACGGATTCTGTCCCGGTTGCTCCTCTTCCAGGCCAGCCCTCTGCTATGGCCCGGGAGTACAGTGGAGGATGGCCCAAGTGCTTGGGCCCTGCACCCCATGGGAGACCAGGAGAAGCACCTGGCTCCTGCCATCAGATCAGCACAGTATGTCAGCTGCAGCCCGCCAGCCGCGGCGGCCACTGGAGGGTGAACCAATGGCAAAGGAAGACCTTTCTCTCTGTCTCTCTCTCACTGTCCACTCTGGTACAAACTGATGAGATCTTTAATTATATACTGAATCGATCTTCTGTATATAAAGATAATTGGAAATGAAAAAAAAAGGTGTTAAATTGGAAATGGCATAGAAAATTAATTTTTTTAAAAAATATTATGTAGGATCTCTGTCTTTAATGTGCTGTACACTCTTGTTTAATGCTATAACTAGTACTCCAACAATATTTTTTTTCACTTTGTGTTGCTATGGGTGCAAACTGTTGAAATCGTTACCTAATATATACTAAACTGATTTTCTGTATATAAAGAGAATTGAAAATGAATCATGATGTGATTGGAAGGGGAGAGGGAGCGGGAAAGGGGAGGGTTGTGGGTGGGAGGGAAGTTTTGGGAGGGGGAAGCCATTGTAACCCATAAGCTGTACTTTGGAAATTTATATTCATTAAATAAAAGTTTAATAAAAAAATGGAATGTGACAAGAACTAGAATTGAATTATTGACAAAAGTCTGACTTTTTTTTTCTTGGCCATTCCATGTATAAATGAGCAGCAGGGAAGAGAGGAATGTGATTAGCTCATCCACTGGGATTCTTCTCAATGGTGCATTTATTTTCAGAATAGCTGAGTACCAGTGACTTCTGCAAGAGAAGAAAGAGTTAGATGAAGAATGAAGGGAAGTTAAGGTGATCACAGGTATTTATCCCAATGGCCTAGGTGTGAAAATGTTTCTCCCTCAAGCACAGAAATCTTGTTGTTGATTTAACAATTGACATTCTTATTTATGACATCAGTGACCACCTAAGGCTCATTTCATGAGCTTCCAAGGCTATGGAAGCCTCTTCTGTCCACAAACTCTGACATTATTTAGACAAGACCATAATCAAAGTGGAAGTTCTCTCCTCCCTTCAGAGAAAGGTACATTTTTTTTTTAAGGATTCATTTATTTACTTGAAAGTCAGAGTTACACAGAGAGAAGGAGATGAGACACAGATTGAGAGAGAGAGGTCTTCCATCTGCTGGTTCACTCCCCAATTAGCCACAACTGCTGGAGCCGTGTCAACCTGAAGCCAGGAGCCTGGAGCTTTTTCTTCTGGGTCTCCCATGCAGGCACAGGGGCTCAAGGATTTGGGTCATCTTCTACTGCTTTCTCAGGCCATAGCAGAGAGCTGGCTTGGAATTGGAGCAGCCAGGACTCAAACTGGCACCCATATGGGATGCTAGCACTGAAGGTTGTGGCTTTACCCGTTACACCACAGTGCCAGCCCTGGCACCTCATTCTTTGATGGCCCCTTCTTTCCACCAGGATCTCACTCACAGAAATCTTTCATATAGGTCATTTTTTGGCCACAGTGTCTTGGCTTTCCTTGCCTGAAATGCTCTCACGGGCTTTTAAGCCAGATCCAAATGCCTTAAGGGCTGGTTCTGAGGCCAGAGTGCTGGTAAACATTTTCTTAATATAAAGTCATAGTAATGGTCTTCTGTGTTTCCTTCTAAAGGTCTCGTGTTTTTACATTGCTATCCAACATTCAGAATTCAATTGTTTGGTATGGTATGCAGTGATAATAATTAAATTTTATACCTTTCCCTGCTTATATTTATTACCATTTTATAATGTATCTATTAATTAATTAATCTTATTTATTTGAAAAGCAGAAAGATGAAGAGAGAGAGCATCAATCTGCAAGTTCACACCTCAGACACCTCCAACAGCTAGGGCTGGGCCAAGTCAAAGCACAGACTCTATACAGGTCTCCCACACAGGTTCCAGGAATCCAAGCATAGGGCCATCACCTTCCATTGTGCACATTAACAGGAAGCCAGAATTTAATAGGGAGTCAGAACTCAACCAAATCATTCCAATATAGGATGTGGGTGTACCAAACAATATCTTAATCACAAAGCCAAATACCAACCCGTAGATACCAATGTTCACATTCACATAGGTCATTTTATTTTTTTATTACCACTAGCAGAAAGGTCATTTTATTTTTTATTCCCATTACCAGAACAATAAATACATCATTTAAATCTTAATTATTTTGATTTTATAAAATCCTTTGCAAAATACATCTTGTGCTTTGGATACTTTTCAAAGTTCTTTGGATAATTTTTAGTCATTTTTTTCATTTTAGTACACATGCATTTTTTTAGCAGCTGTTGAAATATTTTTCTTACAGTAATATTTTATTTTAGAATTGTAAGATTTAAGTGACATGCATGTTAAAATCTAACTTGCGGCAGGTGCTGCAGCTCACTCGGCTAATCCTCTGCCTTGCGGTGCCGGCACACTGGGTTCTAGTCCTGGTCAGGGCACCGATCCTGTCCCAGTTGCCCCTCTTCCAGGCCAGCTCTCTGCTGTGGTCCGGGAGTGCAATGGAGGATGGCCCAAGTGCTTGGGCCCTGCACCCCATGGGAGGCCAGGATAAGCACCTGGCTCCTGCCTTTGGATTTTCGCGGTGCGCCGGCCACAGCGCACCTACCGCGGTGGCCATTGGAGGGTGAACCAACGGCAAAAGGAAAACCTTTCTCTCTATCTCTCTCTCACTGTCCACTCTGCCTGTTAAAAATAAAAAAAAAAAAACTAACCTGCTAGGATAAATGTAGATTATTTTGTGAAATATTTTATACTTCATTCTAGCTTTTAATTTTTTTTAATTTTTGCAATGACATAATTTCAGTTTACTTCATAATCACAAGGTTAATCTTGTACAAAATAAAGAATTTAGCAAATAGAAAGTACAAAAACCACCTCAGGGATACAGACAGTATAGTGTGTGTGTGTGTGTGTGCGAAAATCATTCAATCTGCTTAAGATCTGAAGAGATCAAAAATATTTAGAAAAAGTAAATATATTTTTTTAAACTAAGACATTCATCTCATTTTTAGTACAAGAACTTGGATGTAGAGGATATGAGTAATATTTTGATAATAATGGAAAAATGTGAAATATATACTCTAGATATGTAATAATATGAAACAAGTAAAGGGATAAACCATTTAAGGATAAGCATAAAGAAGTAAAGGTTGAGAAAGAAAGATATGAGGTGAGAGTGAAAGTAATATTTTGGTGTCCACATTGGGCAAAGGACGAATGCTTGACAACTGTAAATATATCTGTAACATTTTTTTTTAATTGTTAGGTTACAATAGCATTTCAGAGACGCACCATGGAAGTGATGCTCAACGTGAAAGTTCATCTTTTGAAGAGATATAAATTGTATGTCTTACAGAGATAATAAAATTTATTAGGCATTATTTTTATTCCATAAAATTTAGAGAGTTGACAAATTCAGCTTTTGTTTGCAAAATAAGATTTAAAAAAATAAGGAAGAATATTCAATGTCAGGTTTTCTTGGGTTAGCTTAATAATGCGATTTTTATATTTCTAGTTTAGCAAAACAGTGTTATTGATTGGCCGGCGCCACGGCTCACTAGGCTAATCCTCCGCCTTACGGCGCTGGAACACCAGGTTCTAGACCCGGTTGGGGCACCAATCCTGTCCCGGTTGCCCCTCTTCCAGGCCAGCTCTCTGTTGTGGCCAGGGAGTGCAGTGGAGGACGGCCCAAGTGCTTGGGCCCTGCACCCCATGGGAGACCAGGAGAAGCACCTGGCTCCTGCCATCAGATCAGCGTGGTGCGCCGGCTGCAGCGCGCCAGCCGCGGAGGCCATTGGAGGGTGAACCAACGGCAAAAAAGGAAGACCTTTCTCTCTGTCTCTCTCTCACTGTCCACTCTGCCTGTCAAAAAAAAAAAAAAAAAAACAGTGTTATTGATTATCATACTATATAGTCTGAAATGCATTGAAATTACTGAAAGGCCTACTACTGATAGAAAAGCTAAGACTGTATTTTTTGTTTATGGATAAAATAACTTCTCACTTATCTCAGTGTACTAACTAAAAGCAAGCAGATATTCTCTTCCCTCCTTGTTTTATCTTTTTTATTTCCTTGTTATAAAATTAATGAAATGAAATAAAACCTACTGACATTTCTAACGTTTTCTTTTCCTTTTTACAATCAACTACTACCATGGTAACAAGTTATCTTCCATGTCAGTGTGTTTATAGGTTTTTAAATATGTAATAATTTTTTTCACATTTCCTTTCAATTCAGCTAACACTGCATGTTTTCTGTTAATCATATATTGATATAGTAACAGGAAGAATAAAGTTGAATTAATGCGCATGCTCTTTCTGTGGGACAGAAATACCAAATGGAAATGCATATATAAAGAAGCCGTGCTGGCCGGAGCCGCGGCTCAGTAGGCTAATCCTCCACCTGCGGCGCCAGCACACCGGGTTCTAGTCCTGATTGGGGCGCTGGATTCTGTCCTGGTTGCCCCTCTTCCAGGCCAGCTCTCTGCTGTGGCCCAAGTGCTTGGGCCCTGCACCCCATGGGAGACCGGGAGAAGCACCTGGCTCCTGGCTTTGGATCAGTGTGGTGCACCGGCCGCAGCTCTCTGGCCGCGGTGGCCATTGGAGGATGAACCAACAGCAAAAGGAAGACCTTTCTCTCTGTCTCTCTCTCTCGCTTTCCACTCTGCCTGTCAAAAGAAAAAAAAAAAGGAAAAAAAAAAGAAAGAAAAAAGAAGCAATGCTAATGAAACAATATAGCACATACTCTGTATGCAATAATGTGTCATGAAGTGACAGATCCATTAGTTCTTTTTTATGTAGTAGAATGAGACAAAGTAGATGGCCATCAAAGTATACATTTTCTGGAAAAGGAAAGGAACAGCAAATAATTTAGAAGTAACTCTATGGGTACAAATCAAGATACTTTTATTTCTTTTGTGTTGTAAATTGAAAAAAATCACAACAAAAATCCTGAAATGATTTTAAGTTCTAAACTAGACAAAGGCTTTGATACATAAGCCCATGTGAGTCAACCACATAAATAATCTTCACCACATGCATTGTAATTTAACAAACTTTTAGAACTACACATTTTACACACCTGTATTGAAAAACAAGTCTTGTTGAAATTATACTAAAGAAAAACATGCTACTATGTGGCTATTGTATAAAGAATTGCATTATATGATTAAGGAGAATAATATGTTAAAAACATGGCTAACCATGCATACATGCATACACATGTACATATCTTTGGTTGAAAGAGAATGTGGAATGATAAAATGTTATTTGCAGACCCTAGTACAGATAATTTACGAATTGGATTTAGATCATTAAATGTCAAATATTTTTGTGGCAAAAAGTATCTTGAGGAGCCATAATTAAGAATAATTACAAATTCTTCTCTTAGCAGTTTTGTAACACCTCATGCACTATGCAACATTTTGTTGACATTGTGCTGAACCCATTGACACCATAAATATGGATCTTCTTTCATTTTGACTGGAATAAGCTTTCCTGACTACTCTACCAATAACCATTTGGTGAATAATGCATTTGTAAAAATAGAGAAACATCTCAACATGAAACTTAGAGGCAAATGGGCTAATTACATTGCTTTACATAGCAAAACCAACCTAATTACTAATGAAATAGGAAAGAAAATAGGAAATAGCAAAGAAAATATGAAACTCAACTGATGCCACTGAAAACTCATCTAAGGTCTTTTCACACCAGCACAATTACTCTTTAAAAAATACGCCCCTATGAAATTCTATTCATACTCATCCTTGCAAATCATGCCTACTTCACTCAGATGCTAGATGAAGACTCACAGAGCTTCACAGACAGAAATGGATAGAAGGTAGTAAAACTTTGTGTGTCTTTACGCCTAACATACTTTATCTTATCTACTTACTCTATCCTTTTCCCTGCCTCTCTTTCTATAACAGTACTTTTCAGTACAGCTGGCTGCATTATGGACTGATTTTTGAATGAGTCAAAGTACAAAGCACAATTTATGTAGTAACTTCACATAAAAAATAGAGATTTGTGATTTAGGGCAATTAACTGTCTGACTTCTATAGGTGAAATATTATAGGAATCTGGAACTAGGCCAGCACCGCGGCTCAATAGGCTAATCCTCCGCCTTGCAGCGCCGGCACCCAGGGTTCTAGTCCTGGTCGGGGCAACGGATTCTGTCCCGGTTGCCCCTCTTCCAGGCCAGCTCTCTGCTGTGGCCCGGGAGTGCAGTGGAGGATGGCCCAAGTGCTTGGGCCCTGCACCCCATGGGAGACCAGGAGAAGCACCTGGCTCCTGCCTTAGGATCAGTGCAGTGCGCCGGCCGCAGTGCGCCGGCCGCGGTGGCCATTGGAGGGTGAACCAATGGCAAAAGGAAGACCTTTCTCTCTGTGTCTCTCTCTCACTATCCACTCTGCCTATCAAAAAAAAAAAAAAAAAAAAGGAATCTGGAACTAAACTACATACTTTTCATATTTAATTAAAATGTTCACAGTCTATGAAATAAGGTAAGATAACTAAATATTAAAGAACTACCATATTCCTTAGAAACAATAATCATTGTACACACAAGCACACACACAAACACTATATAGAAGGTTTTTCGTTTCCAAGATTATACTTCATACATGTTGTACCTGTGGAAAACACTAATTGCCACTCCTCTTTCTCTTGTCTCTTTAGGCTACATAAGAATGATTGATTATTCTACCTTTTTTCTCTGATCCCTATTAGAATACAGCTTCAAAAGAGTAACTATATATATAATATATGTTACATATATGTATATATACCAACTGCATTATCTCTTTGTAACTGACATTTGTCATTCTTTTTGGCCAAATCTCATGTTGAACACTTTTTGTGTGTTTGAGAATTCTCCAAATGTAAAATACAGAAATTTGCCTTTCCTATCAGGATGCATAGATTTGATAATCGAGACTCCACAAATCAGAATCTATACAGGAAGCTCTACTCTGGAAACCGGCTATGTGGAGAGTCGACAGCATGCGGAGAAGCCGACAGTATATAGAATTCATCATGACAAGAGTGGCTGCAGCAATGCTTCACATCTGAAGTCAGCTTAGCAGTAGATGTAATAATGATGCCTAATGCTAACATATGCAATACAAGCTGTATTCTGTGTGCCTGGATCTTCCTGGGATCTGTCAATTTCACTAGAATAAATTTGTGGGGTCATTTTCTTTATGAGTCTATGAGTCACTAAAGCCAGACAGAGGCATTCTTTAGGCTTCTGTGGTTCCATCATAATGACTAGCAAATTCATTTTTTTCTTGAAACTATTTAGGATGTGTCTTTTCAATCCTCAAACAAGAACCCTAACTCACATACTCTTCAGAATGATTTTAAAGTATAAGCAACAACTCTATGCTCATAAATTTTATATACATGAAATACATGACATTTTTTCACCTTATATAAATTTTAAAAATTTGTTCAAAAACAGTTCTTTGATTCAGGTTATTTGAAATACATGGTAAAGACTTGTATTTAGAGTACACTGCTGAAACTGTATGAAAACAACATCCCTATTCACAGATTTAGAGAATGAATGAATGTTTTCCCTGTTACTCTGCTAGGAAGGATATATTTTTTCTTATAATTCTTCACTTTATAGCAGTCTTATAAACTCTGAAATTTTAAGGCATTCCAGTATCCAAAGGAAAATTGCACTCAATTGGTAATAGAGTTGCTATGTAATTCCAGATGCTAGTCCGATTTTATCTACAGTAAAAGCCTTTGTTTAGGAATCTTATTTAATCTGTATCTTAAGAATCATTTCATCCTTGATTTCCTTATGTTTCATAATATGCATGTTTTCTATTCTTTTACTTCTGATTCATCTGTGTTTTATAATTAAATTGTTTCTTTGAAGCTACAATACACATTAATTTTGATTAAAACTTGCTGTAGTGCATTTGTTGGATTGTACCTTAGGCATTTTCTCAAGTTAAATTGCTTTTTTTAAAATTTATAATTTATATGAAAAGAAGAAAGGCAAAGACAGGGATAGAGAGAAAGGTCTTTCATTCTCTGGCTCACTCCGCAAATGGCAGCAAAGACCAGGACTGGGGACAGCCAAATCCAAGAGCCTAAAACTCCATCTGGGATTCCCATGCGACTAGAAGGCATCCGAGTATTTAGGCCATTTTCCTTGCTTTCTCAGGTGTATTAGCATGGATCTGTACCGGAAGCAGAGTACCCAGGATTCCGACCAGACACTACAGTATGGAATGTCAATGTCATAAGCTGAGGCTTGACCTGTTGTGACATAATGCCATTCTTAAATATTTATTTATTTATTTGAAAGGCAGAGTTACAGAGAGGAAGAGGCAGAAAGAGAGAGAGGTCTTCCATCCACTGATTCACTCTGGATTTGGCCACAATGACAGCAGCTGTGTTGATCCAAAGCCAGAATCCTGGATGGCCATCATCTACTGCTCTCCCAGGTCATAGTAGAGAGCTGGATCTGAAGTGGAGCAGCCAGTTTTGAATCAGCAACCATATGTGATGCTGGCAATGTATGCAGCAGTTTTACCAGCTATACTATGGTACCCACCCCAGATTGCCTTTTAATTAGGATTTTACATCAATAATTTCATTATTGAAATGGTTAGATGTATTTCTTATACATTTTTATTTATAAATTCTCCCCTGGTTTTTCTCTTATTTTTATATTTCAGTTCATTTTTAACAATCTGCATTATTTTGATAATATTAATTTACATATTAGAAATAAACTATGGTTGCTCTGGAGATTACAATACACATGCTAAAATTTTCAAAGTCTGGTTATGCTGCAAATTGTATCATTTTGATTAAAAATTGAGAGGCATGTAACCATAAAGATTCTTTCCTCTTACCTGTGTTCTGTATATTACAATTATCAAATACATGTATATTATATGACTCACTTCAATATTCTGTAATATTTTACACATGTATATTTGTGTATATATATATATGTATATATGCCATATATGTAACTGTATACAGTATGTCTGCATGTATGAGTATATGTATTTCTGTGTATAAATACATATTTCTTTTCTTGAAGGCTGAAGAACTTTCTTTAGTGGTACCTATGGAGAAGACAAGAAGGAGTTAGCAAGGAGGAGCAGGTGCCCCTTCCTATAATTCCATCTACTCCATTCAGAAGTCAACCACTTATTTATTTATCTGAAAGGTAAAATGACAGAGACTGAGACAGAGAAAGGGGAAGGAATGAGAGAGAGAGAGAAAAAGAGAGAGAGAAGGAGAGAGAGAGAGAGAGAGAGAGAGAGAGAGAGAGAATGTTTTATCTACTGGTTCACTCCACAAATGGCGACAATGGTCTGAGGCTGGTCCAGGTTGAAGCCAGGTGAAGCCAGGAGCCAGAAACTCCACGTTGGTCTTGCATATAGTTGGCAGGAATCAAAATACTTTGACCTTCACCCACTGCTTTCCAAGACACATTATCAGGGAGCTGGATCAGAAGTAGAGCATACAGGACCTGAACTAGCACTCATATATGGAATGTTGGCCTTGCAAGCAGCAACTTAACCCTTTGCACCATAATGATTAGTCCCTTGCCCCACTTTTGTACTGTGGAAAACCAATATTTATGCAAAACCATTGCCCAGAATCAGCGGTAGGTGAACATAATCAGCATGACTTCTGTGTGTGTCCCTGCAATGACCTATAGCTAATTGTAATATCATTACAATAAAATGCCTGAACCCCCTACTCCCTTGATGCACCTAATGCTCTGAAGCCTCCAAGATTTTCAAAAAAGGGCAAGGAAATTGGTGGTAATAAATCCTACCCCAAACATCCCCACCAACAAATATTTAAACCTTGCTCAAAGGAGAGTATTCCCTACACCTCCAAATCATATAAAGGAATTGACACTAAACCTCATTGGGTGAACTCCTTCTCAAGGTCATCCTTTCACATAGCTAATGATCAATCCTATTCCTCTTCTAACCTTGACCTATATCTCAAATTCTTTCTTGCGTTGGAGTCAAGAACTTGGACCAATGATATCTCGTAGCTTCACATTGCTTGATGATGCTTTTATTATTGTTTCTGTGCTGAAAGATATTTTCTCAGCAGGTAGAACTCTGGATTAGAAGCCTTTTCTTTCAATGCTTCAAATATGTGGTGCCTCAGATTATGGGCTTCTGTGTTTTTCATGAGAAATCTGAAATTTGTGCATTTGTTGGATTGTACCTTAGGCATTTTCTTAAGTTACTTGCATTGCCATAATCCTGTATATAATGCCATTTTTCTCTAGTTATTTTAATGTTGCTTTTCTTAAATTTTGATTTCCAATTGTTTGGTGAAGGGATTGGTGGAAATGCATTTTGTTTTGTTTTGTTTTGTTTTGTTTTTTTTGGTCTCTTATTGAATTTCTATTGTCCAGAATTTACTAAATTTCTTTGAAAATGTATTTGAGTTCTACAGAGGAACATAAACAACGGGGCATGTATAGATTAGAGAATATTTTTTACAGGAATTAGTTCATGCGATTATGCAGATGAAGGATTCCTACAGCTTGAGACCCAGAAACACAAATGGCTTAATTTATTCCAAAGGCCTCAAGATAGCAGATAAGATGATATGACCCGGATCAAGCCAAAAGGCAAAATAAAAAGGGAAACTCTTTCTTCTACATTTTCTTCTATGCAGACAGTCAATGGCTGGGATGATGATCAGCCATTGTGAGGAGCAAAGTATTTTATAGAGTCCATTGAATCACATACTAACCTCATCAAGAAATAAACGCACAGACATACCAGAAACAATTGCTAGCAGGCACAAAGGCTTCACTTGGGGTGTTACTAACAAGCCTCAAGTAGGAATTGCTTAAAGGAGACAGTAGGAAGATATAGTCCCAAATAAATAAATAGGTAGATATAAGTCTCCTTAAGAAGCAGTATTCTAAGGTTTTCTAAAGCAAAATTGGGATATCCCTATACCAGAATATAGAAATGGGAAACCAAACCCTTCCTTCTCAAGCTACTTGCATCCTGTGGGATTGATCCAGAGGATGGAAGATATCTTTCTATCTCTCTTTCTCCCCCGCCCCAATTCTGTCTTTCAAATAAATAAATTAATCTTTAAAGAAAAAGTCTGACTCAGACTGGTTCCTTGAAACCTTCATTCACTTTTTTTTTAAATTTTATCTTATTTCTTTCTCTTGTTCTATTCAGGTTGTTGTAGCAAAACACCTAAAACTAGTTGGTTTATTAACAAAAGAAAATTATTTGTCACAGTTCTGAAAGCTGGAAAGACCCAGATGAAGGTTCTGGCAGAATCACTGGTGGGGATCGGCTCTCTGGTTCAGGTTTCTTCCTATGTCCTCACAGGACAGAAAGAGGCAAGAGAGCTCTCTCAGATCTCTTTCCTAAGGACATAAATTCTATTCATGACAGCTTTGTCTTCATGACCTAATCACATCCAAATGGCCACACACCCTACTATAAGAATATTTCCAAGTTACTGGGAGTAGGGAAAAGAATAAAAATATAATTTGTTTTAGTGCAACCATTTGAAATTCATGTATAGTTTTTTTTTTCCACTTACCAGGATTTTTAAAAATATTTAGTGATTTATTTGAAAGGCAGGATGACAGGGAGAAAGGGAGAGAGAGATAGGGAGAATAGGAGAGAGAGAGAGAGAGAGAGAGAGAGAAACAGATTTCCATCCAGTGGTTCATTCCACAGATGGCCCCAACAGCCAGATCTAGGCCAGGCCTAAGCCAAGAGCCAAGAACTCTGTTCTAGTCTCCCACATGAGTTGCAGGGGTCCAAGTACTTAGTTATCTTCAATTACTTTCCCAGAAGCATAAGCAAGGAACTGGATTGGAAGCAGAGCAATCAGAACCTGAAATGGCACTCCAATATTGGATATTAGAGTCGCAAGCAGCTGCTTAACCCACTGTGCCATAACACCAGCCCCACCATGAACATTTTAGAGACCCTCTAATTGCATGTGTTTAAAAACACTTTGTTCCAAAATACGTTTATCTTCTAATTCCATTTTTCCACAAACTTATTTGAAGTACCCTGATACTATCACCTGGTACTATCAGCATGTATACTTTGGGGGGCCATAAGCATTTAGTCAAATTGTTCTTCTGCAGATTAAATACATTCTATTGATCCATTATTCTCCTTCATCTTTATTATTGAGCTTCATCAGCAATTTTTTAACTTTATATACACTTTTCATTGTAATATTTCCTTTTTCTTTTTTTATATCTCTGTACTAAGAACTTCTACTATTCCATTAGTGAATGAAATATATTTATATCCTTTGTCTTAAAATTTTCATAAACCTAGTTAATTTTATGTTCAGTAGTTTGGGATTATACCATGGGCATTTCTTTTTAAATTTATTTTTTGAGTTAGTGAGTGAGGAAGAGAGAGAGAGAGAGAGAGAGAGAGAGATATCTCATCTGCTGATTGGCATCCCAAACACCAGCAATGGTGGGCTAGGCCAGACCAAAGCCAGGAGCTGGAAACTCAATCCAATTCTCCCACATGGGTGACAGCTTGCAATTACTTGAGTTGTCACTGGTAAACACTGAGGTTCCCATGGGCTGTATTAAGCAGGAAGCTGGAGTCAGGAGCCATAGCCAGGTATTGAACTCAGATACTCTCATGTGTGACTTAAGTATTTAACAAGCATCTTAACCATTAGGCTAAACACTACCTTGGGCATTTTAAAATTTTCTGTTGGACAAACTACCTTTCCTACAATAATGCTCTGGAGAATATTAATTTTTCATTTTGTTTGACCAGATAGTCAAATGAATTAGTTTCACAGAACAAAGTTCGGCAGTATTATTTTGAATTGTTTTCTTTAAAGACTTTTATTTACCTTTCTTTGAATTTGTCCCATGCATGTATCTCTCAAGGATTAATCTGGTAGCCAGGTCATGATTAAATATCTGCAGCATTAGGACCTTGAAATTCTTATCATTTCTTTTAAGAAACTTTTATGTTTCTTTCCTTGTTTTGTGTCCAAACAGCTAAAAAGTAATCTGGGCTGGCGCCCTGGCTTAACAGGCTAATCCTCTGCCTTGCAACGCCGGCACACTGGGTTCTAGTCCTGGTTGGGGCGACGGATTCTATCCCGGTTGCCCCTCTTCCAGGCCACCTCTCTGCTATGGCCCAGGAAGGCAGTGGAGGATGGCCCAAGTCCTTGGGCCCTGAACCCACATGGGAAACCAGGAGAAGCACCTGGCTCCTGGCTTCGGATCAGCAAGATGCGCCGGCCGCAGCGGCCATTGGAGGGTGAACCAATGGCAAAAAGGAAGACCTTTCTCTTTGTCTCTCTCTCTCTCACTATCCACTCTGCCTCTCAAAAAGAAAAAAAAAAAAAAAGTAATCTGAAGCCTTGTGGTGTCATGCACTTAGCCAGAGTGCTTGCCTTATCCCATTAATTTTAATTTTCCCTATTATATTTATTTCTATAATATGATTCAATGTAAAAATGTGCAGAAGGACCAAGAGCATACTTTTTTTTTTGACAAGCAGAGTGGACAGTGAGAGAGAGACAGAGAGAAAGGTCTTCCTTTTGCCATTGGTTCACCCTCCAATGGCCACTGCGGCCGGCGCGCTGCGGCTGGCGCACCGCGCTAATCCAAAGGCAGGAGCCAGGTGCTTCTCCTGGTCTCCCATGGGGGTGCAGGGCTCAAGCACTTGGGCCACAGCGGAGAGCTGGCCTGGAAGAGGGGCAACCAGGACGGAATCTGGTGCCCCGACCGGGACTAGAACCTGGTATGCTGGCACCGCAAGGTGGAGGATTAGCCTATTGAGCCACAGCCCCGGCCAAGAATATACATTTCTAAAATGCCATTAACCTATAGATAATTATAATGTTTTTATATATAATTTTTAAGACCTAGGAGAAAGAATTAAGGTTATAATTGTAAATAAATTATAATTATTAATGAGATAGACATATTTATCCTGATTTGCATATTACAGAATGTATCAATATATAGAAATATCATATTGTAATCTATACACTTGAGTTTTTAAAAATACATTAGTTAGGATAATTAAATAAATAATAAATAATTCCGCCTAGTTAGATATGAATCTTTTTAGATTTTGACATCCAATCCATATGCAACATAGGAATTAATTGCTGATCCTGGTAGCCCATAACAAAAATATCATAAAAATTTCTAACATAGATTCTTTCTTTCTTTTTTTTTAAATTTATTTGACAGGTAGAGTTACAGACAGTGAAAGGTAGAGACAGAGAGAAAGGTCTTCCCTCCATTGGTTCACTCCCCAAATGGCTGCCATGGCCGGCACTGCACCCATCAGAAGCCAGGAGCCAGGTGCTTCTTCGTGGTCTCCCATGTGGGTGCAGGGGCCCAAGCACTTGGGCCATCCTCCACTGCCCTCCTAGACCACAGCATAGAGCTGGACTAGAAGAGGAGCAATCGGGGCTAGAACCTGGAGCCCATGTGGGATGCCTGCACAGCAGGTGGAGGATTAACCAAGTGAGCCACAGTGCGGTCCCAACCATAGACCATTTCCAAATTCAGTACACAATTTGTCTATGAGTTCAATTTGTTCTGCCAGTAACTTTATGTCATACACACACAATAGAAATAATGCTACTGTGGTATAACTTGCAGTTAGTACAGTATTTCTAGCATTTTTGTATGAGGTATTCTAATATTCAGTGAAATCTTAATAGAACTTCAGTTTCTATGTGAAGTAAATTATATTATTCTTGACTATAAAATGATCAAGAGATGATTTTTCTAAAATACAGTCATTCTCTTTCTTTGTTATGTTAATATGCACAATAAATATGCAGAGAAATATATAATAGGCTGAATTTCATAAACTTTTTTATGACCAAGGAATTCTTCTTTGTTATTTATTAACAATTCGAAAAAAATTGATGTCCTTTGAAATTTATATCAGAATTATTCTTATGACAAAATCATGTTAACCCTTAATGATACCTGATTTCCTTCATTTAGTAACCTTATTTAAGTATTTTTCCTTTGTGTAGTGCTCATAAACATTTAAGAATGTGTATTTAGAGTTTGCTAATATAACTTCAAACTTAAGGTCAAGAATTACATCATTCTCAAAGTACTTTTTTTGTTGTTGTTAATTATGAAGAATTTGGCCTGAAGTAGTGTAAGGAACCTTTGCTACTCACAGTCACATAATTGTGAATAATTGTTCCTTCAGTTAAATTTTGAGCACCTTATACCTTGCCAATTCCTTTGCGTCATTTGTAAGGATTGGAAGACTAATTTTTTAAACAATTTTGATGTCTGCTGACTTCTTCAATTATATGTGGCTTTATTTAATTCTTATTCAAGTTTCACTCATAACTTCTCCATAATAGATATTGTTATTACACTATTTCCCCTAACTAATTAATTTTCCCTTTTGTTTTTCTAGAATCTTGTTGTTTCAACTACTGGAATTTATTGTTCTTGCATTTGTTCTTCTTATATATGTCACTTTTTAGGATTTGTTTCACTTATTTGTATTAACCTTTTATGTATTAATTTTGTAATAATTACGTGTTTTAGCCTTTTCACATGTGATCTTTTAAAATCAGAAATTATCAATTAGCACCCATGCACAGGCATAATGATTCTGTTAGATTCCAACTCACTTTAGAGCATTTGTCATTGTACTATCAGAATTATGCTTTAAAAGGTTGTCATCACCCTTAAACTTGTATTTAAAATATACATTCGTTCATAGGCTTTTAAGGTTTATTTTAACTGTTGTTTATTTAGGTGAAAGACACAGAGAGGCAGAAGCAGGCAGGCAGAGAGCTCTTATCTACTGTTTCAATCTCAAATGCCCAAAAGGCTCATAAGGAATGGGCCAGAGCTGCAGCCAGGAACCAGGAACCCAATCTGAGTCTCCAACAAGGCAGGAGACCAAATATATAGCCATCACTGGTGCTGCCCAGGGTCTGAATTGATACCGTGGCTGCACGCCATATTTGAGCATGTGCTTAGAATTCTCTAAATAAAAGAGCCTGAGATTTTAATTTTGGCCTAAGCTAGCCCACAACATATTGGCAAGCCAGACAGGAGTTAATTTGTTTCAATGGGGGCAGCTGTGGCATGGTAATGGGAATTAAAATGATTTCTGCCTCAGCAACATGTGGTTTCTAAATCGTGAAAGTTTTTCTATCTTCCAGTTTCTTTTCTCTCAGTGCTTGCAGCTTGGGAAGGTCAGATAAAATGCAAAGATTAATGCTTCTGTGCTTGTGATTTTGGTAGCTTTTGGGGAGCCTAGGCCAACACAGAATGTTAGCGTTAAAGGAATCTGGACAGAAAGGTGGGAGAAAGAGGAGCCAGTTTGCCGATATCTAAATGTCTCCAAATTGTCCGTAACATGTTTTAAGGATAATTTATGTATATGCAAAGTATCAAACTTAACCCTTTAATTTTATGGATTGATTTTATGGTTAGTGAATTGTTTTACCTCAGGTTTTTGATTTTAAAATCAGGCATGCTTGAGCAAGTTTTCACTTGAAAAACACGTGGTTGCCAAGACGGTGGTCTCCGTGGGGACTTCCACCCTTACTGGAAAATGGGCAACAGAACCTGCCTTCAAGATAGTGGCCCCCACTGCTGGTCACATGTTCCAAGGTTTCAGGGTTTTTTTTTTTTTTTTTTTTTTTTTTTCTATTTTAGCTTTTTATTTTTTGCTTTGTGTCAATTCTTGTAGGCATCCTGGAGTTTGGTTAATGGCATGGCCATGTAGGACAGCACTTCCCAGATTAGACATTGTGTTGTTGTTGTTGTTGTTTATTTTGGTATGATATTTTGGCTTTAAGCTGGTTTTAAAAAAGGAAAATAAAATTGGGAACCCCCTCAGCAGGCTAGGTAAAGCAATAAATCCCATTTTGTGTACAAATGGAGACTCTAAGGTGTCAAAATTATAACTAATGCATTGTATCCAAGTCACATGTCTAGGGATAATTAGGCTCATGAAGAGCCATGTTTATTTTAATTTTCTCAGATCCTACAAACAGACTGTTCAGCTGTATATTTCTGCATATTTTCATCTGGACTCACTTATGAGGGTAGAGTTTGAAGAGGTGCAATTGGATCCCAAATCCCCATGAGTGTGGTAGCAAAAGCAGAATTAGAAGCATTTAGTGATAGTGTAGATAGGATTCAAGGATTAAAGATTAGGGAAAATGCCAACGTGGGAAACAGTCCACACAGCAGTTCCATAGAATGACAATCTCTGTAACATTCAGTGGTGTCAGAATCAGCTCATTCTGCTCTGTCTGAAAAGCCCACAAGAGCATTTCAGGTATGGAAAGCCAAGACGCTGCTTCCAAGGGTGTTCCCCCATGAAAGACCTCTGTGGTCCAGTCTACAATGGAAAGAAGTGGACATCAAGGGAAGATGTAGTCTTCTCTGAAGGGAAGGGAGCACCTCCACTTTGCTCACGGCCTTGTCTAAAGACTAATGGGGTTTGCGGATTCAAGAGGCTTCAACAACCTAGGTTTCTCATGTCAAGAGCCTCAAGTGATCGCTGAAATTACACATAAGAGTGTTAATTACTAAATTAACAACAGCAGTCACTGTGTACTAACTTCCCATGCAGAAATCTGTCCTCAAATAGTTGTCTTATTAAAGGTAATGGTATTTTAAAGAAAGTAATAGAAGAAGACACAAAAAATGGAAAAAATACCCCATGTTGGTGGATTGGAAGAAACAATATCATCAAAATGTCCATACTTTTGAAAGTAATTTACAGATTCAATCAAAATACCAAGGATATTTTTCTTAGATATAGAAAAAAAAATGATGCTGAAACTCACATGGAAACAAAGGAGACTCCAAATAGTTAAAGCATCTTTTACAACAAAAACAAAGCCAGAGGTATCACAATACCAGGTTTCAGACTACTGGTACTGATACAAAAACACATGGATAGGCCAGTGGAACAGAATAAAATTGCCAACTTATCCTTGACATAGGAGCTAAAAATCAATCCCTGGAGTAACAGCAGTCTCTTCAACAAGTGGTGCTATGCAAACTTGATCTCCACATGCGGAAGTGTAAAGCAGGAACCCCTACACTACAATTTACACAAAAATCCATTGAAAAAGTATTAAGGACCTAAATCTAGGACCTGATACCATCAAATTATTACAGAACATTGGAGAAACCCTACTGGACATTGGCATAGGCAAAGAATTCTTGGAATAGACCCCAGAGGCACAGGCAATCAAAGTCAAAATTGACAAATGGGATTACATCCAATTGAGAAGCTTCTGTACTGCAAAAGAAACACTTAGCATAAAGGCAACAGATGGAATGGGAGATATTATTTGCAAACTATGCAACTGATAAAATATTAATTATATAAAGAACTCAGGAAAATGCACAACAACAAAGAAAAAATCCACTTAAAAGTAGTCAAAGGACTTAAATAGACATTTTTCAAAAGAGGAAATAGAAATGGCCAACAGGCACATGAAAAAAGGCTCATGATCATCAGCCATCAGGGAAATATAAATCAAAACCACAATGAATTTTCACCTCACCCCATTAGAATGGTTTTCATACAGAAATCAACAAACAACAAATGCTGGCAAGGATGTAGGGGAAAAGGTAGCCTAATACAGTGTTGGTGAGAATGTGAACTGGTAAAACCACAATGGAAGACAGTTTGGAGATACCTCAGAAATCTGAATATAGCCTACTATATGACCTAGGCATCCCATATCTGGAAATTCACCCAAGGGAAATGAAATCAGAAAATAAAAGAGTTATCTTCACCCCCATGTTTATTGCTACTCAATTCACAGTAGTCAAGACATGGAATCAATTTAAATGCCTGTCAACTGAATACTGGATAAAGAAATTATGAAATATGTACTCTATGGAATATTACACAATGATAAAAAATGAAATCCAGTCATTTGCAACAAAATAGATGAATCTGGAAAGCATCATACTCAGTGAAATAAGCCAGTCCCAAAAGGACAAATACCATATGTTCTCCCTGACTTGTGATAACTAATAGAGCATCTAAAAGACAGTCCATAGAAGTGAAATTGACATGTTGAGAAGCAATAACTTTAAAGATCCTTTGTCTCTACTGCTAAGGAATTTTTTTCATACTATTTGTTGAACTCTTAACATCGAGCTAATCATATGTGTTTAAAGTTAATTGAAAATAGATATTAGTTAAAAAAAATAAGAATGGGACTAGTAGAGAGAGGAGGAAAGGGGTGGGAGAGTGAGTGGGAGGGTGGGAGGCCACTCCCTTTTCTGACTCTTGTGCAAAGGAGAGTAAAATACCCAGGTGAAGATTGGCAGATTGAATTTACCAATATGCCTCCAACAAATAATTACAAATATCTTCTAGTTTTTATTGGTACTTTCATGGGATGGATAACAGCTTTTCCATCTTTTTCAGAAAAGGCACAAGAGGTATCCAAAGCCTTACTGAAGGACATTGTGCCATACTTTTGACTCCCATGGTCACTCCAGCATGACTAAATAGTTAGCTGCTTCTGTAGGACTTTCTCACCATCTCCATGCCTCTTGGAGACCTCAGTCATCAGGTAAAGTTGAACAGGCTAATCATAGTCTTGAGAAAATTTTAGCTAATCTTTGCCAAGAGACCTTATAAACTTGGCTTAAACTATTGTCCATTGCCCTTCCCAGGACAGCAATAGCACCCAGACTGCCTTAAAGCTTAGTTCATATGGGGAACTATATGAAAGGTCCTTCCTCACCTCTGACATCCTCTTTCAGAGATTCAATATCAGATAAAGTATAACACTAATTTAGGCCAGGTACAAAAGGCTCTGAGAGTATGGTGATAAAGTTCTCCCAATATCAGATCCTAAGACTCACAAGCAGCCTTTTGCCCCAGGAGATTTGGTTTTCTTAAAAGCTTGGAAGGAAAGATCCCCTTTAGACCAGTTGCAGCCTAAATGGAAAGGACCTTACCAAGTGCTACTGAGCATGCCTAGCATCCCAAGCTGGGCACATTTGTAAAAGATTAAACTTCTACCTCTTAAGTCTTCATGATGCACTTGAAAGATAAATCTGCTTATTTTTTGGTTGGCTACTCCTGTGAACCAATCAAAGATATCAAATACCTCTTCAGAAAGCAAAAAGATAAGCAAAGCTTTTGTTTTTGTCACATCAAGACTGCTTCATTTTAAGGCAGACATGTTTTACCTACCTCAACTTTTGATTCTTTCTGGGAGCTATTTTTGGCAGAAAAATTCCTTAGTGGGTTCGTCTTTTATAATACTAGAAGATACTGGTGTACCATGTGATGCTCATTTTAAAAACCTGACCATTGCTTTAGGCAATCTGGCTTATACTTCAGGCCAACTTTTACAGCAAGTATTTACAACTTTGGACACTCTGTATATAGTAGGTATGGACAATCAACAGGTCTTGGAATATATACTGGTAGAGTAAGTAGGAACATATGCAGTGATTAGTGGGATCTGCCATCTCTACACTAATAGTTGTGTGTTTGCTGAAACAAACAACTCCATGTTCAGGCTAAATGATTTTACAACCTGCACAAGGACAACCTATCACCACCCAGTATTTTGGAATTATTAGAATATATTTTATTCCTAACCTAACGGGCACCCCACTTGTAATTTATTTTCTCCTAGTTTTGCTCAGACTGATTGATAAACTTGTGTTTCAGAAGTCAACAACTTCTGAGAATAATGATGACCATGCCAGGAAAACAGCTATTGGCGATGACTGAAAATTCTCCAGCTCATGAAACAGGTTCATCAGATGAGACAGAAAGAGATCTTCAGTACCAAGACAGGTAGGTCTTGCATCCATGATCAGCAAGAAGTAGATCAAGAAGATATTATGAGTCTATGTCCTTCACCATCCCCTTAAGATTAAGGGTCAGAAATCTCTGAGGAGGGGATGAAGAGGAAAATGTCACTGAGATAGATTAAGTTCATGATCTGGAGGCCAAGTCTACCGCCACCTCCATGTAATCCTATCATCATTCAAATGACCCCCTTCTCAAAATGCACCTCCCTTACTTGGGACCTAAGGGCAGTACTGTGAAACCACTCCCCTTTTCAAACCTAATAAAAGGCTCATGAAGGGGAGGACCACGTTCTTTTTTCTCTCTTTATCTCGTGAACCCAGGACAAGCAGAACAGGGTATGAAATTCCTCTTTTTATGTTTCCTGGCCCACCATCCCTAAATGAAGCCCTTATGTGCCTTGTATTCTCACTTTCCAAATAAACCTTACTATGCTGTATGCCAAAATAAATAAATAAATAAATCCATAGATAAAATTTAATAGCAATGTTTACATTTAATTTTATTATTTAACATTGTTATCCATGAATTTTTAATTTGTTCTGTTCCCTATGCATTTGTAGTGCTGACATTGATGTGGACAAGTCAATGTGGAATTTTGTTCAATGAATCAGTTAAAATGCTTCTTTTTTATTTATTTTTTATTTATTTGACAGAGTTAGACAGTGAGAGAGACAGAGAGAAAGGTCTTCCGTCCATTGGTTCACTCGCCAAATGGCCAGAGCTATGCCAATCCGAAGCCAGGAGCCAGGTGCTTCTTCCTGGCCTCCCGTGCGGGTGCAGGGGCCCAAGCACTTGGGCCATCCTCCACTACCTTCCTGGGCCACAGCAGAGAGATGGACTGGAAGAGGAGCAACTGGGAATAGAACCCAGCACCCTTATGGGTTGCCAGCACCGCAGGTGGAGGATTAACCAAGTGAGCCATGGTGCTGGCCCCTAGAATGCTTCTAAGGACAGATTGATAATAGATTATAGATAGTCAATAGGTGGATATGTAGATAATAGACATCATTTACGTGATAGTATAAATTAAAAATTAAAAATATTAAAGCATTTATTTATTTATTTGAAGGACAAAGAAGGAAAGAACACCTGTGCTCCCATCTACATCACTTTTCAAATGTACACATGAATCAAGGAACCCAGAATTTTTCAGTTTGAGTTGTTGGTATCATAACCACTAGGCCAAATACAAGGCCCAAGTGTTGAAGTTTTAATGCACGTAATGAGGATTCTTCAGTTTCGATTTTTGCTCTGCCAAGTTATTTCCTCTGATCTTTTTGTTGTTGTTGTTACTTCTGAACACATCTCTATTTCTTTTTACTTGTGCCAGTTCAATTAGTTTTGATATGGTACCCTCAAGAATAGGAGTACACACAAACAAAAAAAAGTATCTGTTTAGAAATAACTGTCATTGTGGAGGATGGCCCAAGTGCTTGGGTGCCTGCACCCGCATGGGAGACCAGGAAGAAGCACCTGGCTCCTGGCTTTGGATCAGCACAGCACGCAGGCCATAGCAGCCATTTGGGGGGTGAACCAACGGAAAGGAAGATCTTTCTCTCTGTCTCTCTCACTGTCTGACTCTGCCTGTCAAAAAAATTTAAAAAGAATTAGAAAAAAAAATAACTGTCATTAATCGTGCAAATATTATTTAAAAAGTCTGCATAAAAAAGGCAACAAATAACAAACATATTAACAAAAAGTAATCATGATTTATCCACTAGCAAAGGAGAGTATTCGAATGATTGAAGAACAGAACAATAAGCACTTTTATAAAACATGAGGGAAACATACATTTTGCCTCTCATGGAAGAGAAAGAAGGTTTTGTTTTGATGTCATTATTTTTAAATATTAAGGTTGAATCCATAATATCAAGTCCACATAATAATTTGGAAAATCATGACTTTAAAATAGCTATGGCCTGGAGAACTCCAAGTGCATAAAATGTGTGGTGGTGGAAATTTGTCTGCAGGGAAACTTGATATTCTTTTTTGGTGTTATGCCTATCAATGATCAAAAATTAAATCTCAGAGTCAAGAAAGAACGAAAGGTCCAAGGGGTTAGTCAAGTCACTCCTTAAGCAAATAAAATTCTTTGGCTGCTGTCTGCTATATAAACAGAATCAGTTTATGAATTTTTATGCTTAAATAATAGGATATGGTGACAAACACTATGTGGTTGGTAAAACTTGATAGAACACAGGACATAGCAATGTGAAGCAGCATGGAAAAATAATTCTGAACATTAGAAAATGGTATTGGAATATTAAGATGATGATAACAATTGAGAAAATCTCACTGATGGCTTTTCCATAGGTGTCTATATTCTTATAGAGCTTTTTATACTGATATTTCCAAGACCTTTTTAGAATTTGTTCTTAAAATCACAAATTTCTTTAGAGACTGACAATAACATATTTACTGTCAACAGCTATACTGACTCGTTTATGCATTTCAGAAATAAGTATAGTCAATAATAATATGTAAGGAGGGTGTAAGAATTTTCATTCCATATTTCTAGACTATTCTGTGTCTTCTACCAAATTACAGGTAGGTGGCTATGCTTGCAAATAATTATTACTGTAAAGGATAGCTCATAAAGAAAAGTTCTACAATATTTACTAGAACTAGAGGATTCCGAGACCAAGGAATGATTCAATCTGTAATACCCAGGCTAGGACAAACACAACAGTTATAAATGCCACAATCTTGTTCCTGTGTCAAGACTTGTGACTGTTTTTGCATAAGGCTATAAATTGAGAAATAACTGAGAAAGAAAAAGTATGTGAAATCAAAGGTGAAATGTTTAATCAATGCATTCATTTGGGTAAAACCTGAAAACTTGATATTTGAAATTGAAATTGTCCGAGTACTCTAACAGGAAAAATTCACAATCTGTAAAGCAGTCAACATACCTCCACTGAGTAAAAGGAGAAAGAAGGTAGGGGCATGAATTATCCTTGCACTGGACTGGGTTACTAACCTCTAAATAATTGAAAATTGACTTCAGGTTGAATGTTGAATTTCCACTTTGTTATGAGCTGTGAAGCCCTTAGGGAAAGATTTGATTTACAGAGATTAAATCAATAAATAAAAGATACACATAGGGAATAAATAAATCCACATCTTCACATAGAATTCATTCTCTAAAGTTTTGTTTAGCTGAATTTTATGCAGGAGACCAGCAGGCTAACTCTTTTGGTTTTCAAAATTAAGTATCTAAATTACTCTCTGGAACACAATAGGGAATTAGTATACAGTGCAAAAAATTCACTTATGTACTTAGAAACTGTACATCAAGCTTGTTTAAAATACCATTTGGGACCAAAGATAAACTGATAGTAGTAAGGTTACAATGACATAAGCCTGTCTCATCAATTTTACCTATAATATTTTAAGGCTTTTTCCCTTTGAAATATTATAGTTTCACATAGGATATGTCTTTTTGCATAAGTTTTATATTGTGAGATAATAATTACTTATTTATTTAAAATTTTTTTGCTGTTTAAATCAATAAACTATAAATTTCTCTCTTGTCTCAATATTTTAATAATAGAAATTATTTTAGAATTTTTAGCATCAGTTGTTTAATAAAGTCTATGATAGAAAAAGTGAAGTTATCTCAACAAAATTTCATACTACAAAGTTCAGTATAGAATAAAAATTAACTTTGAATTATAGGCTAATTTTATATACATATATTTATATTTATATAGTATATATATATATATAGAGAGAGAGAGATAGAGAGTTCTACTTTTTAACTATCTTCTGAATCACTGAAGTAGCTAGACATATTGGACCCACAAATGTTTACTAGAATGAGCTTAGTCAGAGTGCTTGGGTTGTCAAAACATACACAAACTGCCTTTAAGGGAGCCTATGTTTTGCTCTTATTTTTTTTTCTTCTAGTACCATAGATGGCATTTGTTATATTCTAAATTCTAATTTTAATTGAATATGAGACTTTCTATTCAACATTACTATTGAAAGTTTATATACTTTTTTCTATTTTCTATATTTTAATGTGTATTACAAAAACACATTCATATTTTAACTATTTTAACTAGATTTTCCATATTTAACATATTTTAACTAGATTTTCCATGA
Source organism: Lepus europaeus (assembly GCF_033115175.1). Taxonomy (NCBI): domain Eukaryota; kingdom Metazoa; phylum Chordata; class Mammalia; order Lagomorpha; family Leporidae; genus Lepus; species Lepus europaeus. The sequence continues at coordinate 58,848,622 of NC_084828.1, forward strand.
ACTTTTTGAAGTACCCTCAAATCTTTACAACTTTTTGTAAAGTTTTTTTTTTTTTTTAATTTGAAAGGCAGAGTGACAGAAAAAGAGGGAGAGACAGAGAGAAAGAGATCTTCTACCTGGTGATTCACTCAAAAACTGGCCACAGCAGTCAGATCTGGCCCAGGCTAGAAATTCTATTTGCATCTCCAAGTAGGTGGCAGGGTCCCAAATACTTAAACCATCTTGTTGCTGTTTTCCAAGGCATGTTAGCCAGGAGCTAGTTCAGAAGCAGGGGCAGCTGGTACTCTAATATGGGATGCCAATGCTACCAATGACAGATTAACCCACTAAACTAAAATGCCAACCAAATACTTTTAGAACTTTAAGTGAGGCAGGTGCTCCACCTGCAGTGTCTGCATCCCATTTGGATGCTGGTTCCAGTCTCCACTTGCATTCCAGATCTCTGCTAATGTGCTTGGCAAAGCAGTGGAAAATGGCCCAAATGTTTGGGCCTCTGCATACACCTGAGACCTGTAAGAAGCTCCTGGCTACTGGCCTCAGATTGGCCCACCTCTGGCCATTGTGGTCATTTGGAGAGTGAAACAGCAGATAGAAGATCTCTTTCTCTAACTCTTCCTTTCAAGCAAACAAGTAAATCCTTTAAAAATAAAGATCTTTAAGGGATCTTACTATGCATAGTTCATATATTTTGCGTTCTGATGAAGACAATCAGGTACATGGAACTGGTGAAATCCCCATGCTTCCCCAAAAGGTTAATAAAAGAACCCAACATAGAATTGAGTCCTCCAGAATTTTTAAGTTTAAGCTGTTTATGAAGCAGTATTTAATTCCTTATCATCTCTTTTAATAGTGAGAGAACATGGGAGTGAGAAAGTAATCACAGTAGCAGCTTCTGTACTTTCTATATGTTTCAATTTGATGGAGAGGCAAAGATACAAGGAGACAAATGGAGAAAAAGAGATTTCCCAACTACTGATTCACTCCTCAGATGCCTGCAATACTGCCATAGCTGGAGTGTCAAAGCTAGTAGCCAGGAGGTCAATCCGTTACTCCAGTAAGAGGAAAAGACAAAAGACCACTTAAGCCATCACTATTGTTCAATGGTATCTGTATCTGAAAGTGGCTGGAGTCAGAACTGAAGCCAAGAAATGAACTCAGGTAATTCAATTTGGAACATGGGTGTTCCAACTGTTGTCTCAGCACTAGGTCCAAAGTCCACCAACTCAAACATATTTTTATTACAGTACAGCTGAGCGAATGATTTTCTATTCATGGTGAGAAGACATAACCGGGGGTTTTACAGCATACCTCAAAGATCATCGGGATAAATATCTCCATACTCTTGTAAATCAGCACTTTTAAAAATCACATAAACATTTATTCAATCAGCCTCAGAATCACTGAGAGTCTTACTTGTAAACATTGAAATAAATAAATCATACATTCCTTAACCCCTGCATTAGAAAGACTGAGATTAAATCTCTGTTTGATGCTTTTTTAATTAGTAGCATAAACGATCTCTAAAGTTTGAAAAGTACCATAATATCTTTCAGTTAAAATTTAAACACCTAAGAGTAATTGTGTGTTAATTACAGAGTTCAACCACTAGTACTAGAATAACAACAACAAAAACAACAACAAATACTAAAAAGGATAAAGTCTTACATTGTACATCTAGAGTCAGGACAAGAGCTGATCAGTTCATTGTTTCTTATAGTGTCCATTTCACTTCAACAGGTTTTCCCTTTGGTGCTCAGTTGTCGCCGATCAGGGAAAACAAATGATATTTGTCTCTTTGGGACTGGCTTAATTCACTCAGCATGATGTTTTCTAGTACTAGTGGTTGAACTCTGTAATTAACACACAATTACTCTTAGGTGTTTAAATTTTAACTGAAAGGTGATCCCTGTTAAATTTAAAAGTGGAAAAAGAGAGGGAGGAGATGTACAATTTGGGACATGCTCAATTAGACTTGCCGCAAATGGTGGAGTTAGAAATGTGCCAGGGGATTCCAATACAATCCCATCAAGGTGGCATGTACCAATGCCATCTCACTAGTCCAAGTGATCAATTTCAGTTCACATTCGATGGCCTGGATAGGTCTAAGAGTCAAAGGGATCTCACAAACTAGACAAGTGTCTGCTAATACTAACTGATAGAGTCAAAAAGGGAGAGAACGATCCAACATGGGAAGTGGGATACACAGCAGACTCATAGAATGGCAGACGTCCTAAACAACACTCTGGCCTCAGAATCAGCCCTTAAGGCATTTGGATCTGGCTGAAGAGCCCATGAGAGTATTGTAGGCATGGAAAGCCAAGAAACCATGGAAAAGAAAAAAAGAAGAAGACCTAAATGAAAGATCTCTGGGAGTGAGATCCCAGTGGAAAGAACAGGGCCATCAAAGAAGGAGGTACCTTTCTCTGAAGGAAGGAGAGAACTTCCACTTTGACTATGACCCTATCGGAATAAGATCAAAGTCAGCGAAATCTAAAGGCTTCCATAGCCCTGGCAACTCATGACTAGAGCCTAGGGAGATTACTGACGCCATGAACAGGAGTGTCAAATTGTTAAGTCAGCAACAGGAGTCACTGTGTACTTACATCCCATATGGGATCTGTCCCTAATGTGTTGTTTAATGTGCAGTGATGCTATAACTAGTACTGAAACAGTATTTTTACACTTTGTGTTTCTGCGTTTGTACAAACTGATGAGATCTTTACTAATTATATACTGAATCGATCTTCTGTATATAAAGATAATTGGAAATGAAAAAAGGAAAAACCTGGTGTTAAATTGGAAATGGCATAGAAAATTATTTTTTAAAAAAATATATTATGTAAGATCTCTGTCTTTAATGTACTGTACACTCTTATTTAATGCTATAACTAGTACTTCAACAGTATTTTTTTTCACTTTGTGTTACTATATGGGGGCAAACTGTTGAAATCGTTACCTAATATATACTAAACTGATCTTCTGTATATAAAGAGAATTGAAAATGAATCATGATGTGATTGGAAGGGGAGAGGGAGCGGGAAAGGGGAGGGTTGTGGGTGGGAGGGAAATTTTGGGAGGGGGAAGCCATTGTAACCCATAAGCTGTACTTTGAAAATTTATATTCATTAAATAAAAGTTTAATTAAAAAAAAAGTACCATAATATCTAAATTAACAGCAATGTTTCTGAAAGTGTGATCTGCAATTCACTGAAGTTCAGTAATTCTTGAATATTTTGGTTTTTTTTTTGACAGGCAGAGTGGACAGTGAGAGAGAGATAGAGAGAAAGGTCTTCCTTTTGCCGTTGGTTCACCCTCCAATGGCCGCTGCGGCTGGCGCGCTGCAGCCGGCGCACCACGCTGATCCGAAGGCAGGAGCTAGGTGCTTCTCCTGGTCTCCCATGGGGTACAGGGCCCAAGGACTTGGGCCATCCTCCACTGCACTCCCAGGCCATAGCAGAGGGCTGGCCTGGAAGAGGGGCAGCCAGGACAGAATCTGGCGCCCCGACTGGGACTAGAACCCGGTGTGCCGGTGCCGCAAGACGGAGGATTAGCCTGTTGAGCCATGGCACCGGCTCTTGAATAATTTTGTAAATGCAAAGGGAAACATAGTCAAGCAAGTTTAAATATTTTTTTGCATATTAGAAAGTGTTGGCTTATTGAAATTTCACAGAAATTTTTATTTATAATGTTACCTTCTGAAAATGGTGTCCACAAATTTTAAGTATCGTGTTGGTATATCTAACTGTATTTTATGTCATTCGTACTTTGTACAGTTATGAAGTTTGACATGATCTTTGCTTCTTTTGTACTGTGTTTTATACATCTTTTAATCATGTAATATCTTTAAGATGTTAGAATATTCCTAATGATATTGCTTTGGATTTTAATGTTATTAGATTTTAATGATATTACTTTGTATTAAAATTATGTAAGGAATAATTGATTTGTAGAAAGTGGAATGAGTTTATCTGCAAACAAATTGTCTTCACAAAGCAAGCAAAAGTGATTTAAAAACCAGGAGGTGTGAAAAATAGCCCAAAATTAGATTTATCGGGATAGTTATTAATCATTAAATTCTCATACTTTTTATATTATATAACAATACTTCAGGTCATTCTCTTTAAAAAAAATTGAAATTTCCTCCAATATTTTGATAAGGAACATGAAGGAAAAGCAATTTGAAGAAATATATCGGAAGATTAAAATATCATTGTCAGGAAAATTATCATACTATTATGCCTAGCAAGAAGAAAGAATATTCTTAAAGATGTTCAAGGTTATATGTGAACAATCATTTCATTTTATTACATATGAAAGAGGTAGGAGTTTCATTGTATTTGTGATGTTCAATCATAACGAAATTGTCACCATTTTTTTCCTTGTTGTTATTGACAAATCAAATATAAAAATTGATGAAAGATTGTTAGGCAGTTTTATAAATCATACAGAAATGTTGAAGCTAAACATAAAGAAATAGTTTTGGAATTCACTTTGACCACTAAGAAAGGTGATTAGAAATTTATTTATAACTTTCTTTCCAGAGGAAAATCACTTTTCCTAATTTTGCATGAGAAATCTCATCAATTTGACTTTGACAAAAAGTGAATGATGAGTGAAAATCATCTCTTAATCTTTAAATGTCAAATGATATTTTTAACAACTTTGTTAAGGAAAGACTATTTCATGCTGTGGAACTTTATACTGTGGTATCTTAATGGTACTCAAAGATTTTTGAATTTTGGAGCTTTTGGATTAGAGATTCACAAGTTTTATCCTTTCAGATATGTGACAGCACACTTTCTATAAGATAAACATGTCACAATGCTTACTTTTAGTCATTTCTTGTGTGACTCCTTCAGCAAATTCATTCTCTAACTCAATAAATATGTATTGAGTATCTTGTGTGTGCTGGGTGTGGTTCACGATGCTTAAACTCACTGAGGCAGTCTCTCCATTCTGAGTGCACTTTTCAAGTGTAGTGAGATGGGGGTGAGTGTACACATGCAGCCTGTGATAGGAAAAGGAAGCACGAAATTCTGCATGGGTTATGTTTCTGCAGGACCGCAGCCCTTTCCATGTCAATGTGGGCATCTATGTGTCCTAGGCAGGATTTGGAAAGGACAGCCACCTAATGTCAAATAGCAAGTTAGTACAGAGCCAGATCCAGTGAAAATAGTCTTGAATACAGAAAATTTCAACAGTTTTGGGGTCAATTTTATATTATAATTCTCAAATGAGTTTCATAGGATTCCCCAGAATGACCAACTTTTTTTTTAAACGACGTATTCATTTTCTTTTTTTTTTTAATTTTATTTAATAAATATAAATTTCCAAACTACAACTTTTGGATTACAGCGGCTTTTCCTCCCATAACCTCCCTCCCACCTGCAACCATCCCATCTCCCACTCCCTGTCCCAACCTATTCACATCAAGATTCATTTTCAATTATCTTTATATACAGATGATCAATTTAGTATATATTAAGAAAGATTTCAACAGTTTGCACCCACAAAAAAACACAAAATATAAAGTACTGTTTGATTACTAGTAATATAATCAATACACATTGTACAACACATTAAGGACAGAGATCCTACATGGGCAGTAAGTGCACAGTGAATCCTGTTGTTGATTTAACAATTGACACTATTTTTTATGACATTAGTAATTATCCGAGGCTCTTGTCATGAGCTGCAAAAGCTATGGAAGCCTCTTGATTTCGCCAACTCTGATCTGATTTAGACAAGGCCATAGTCAAAGTGGAAGTTCTCTCCTCCCTTCAGAGAAAAGCACCTCCTTTGATGGCCCGTTATTTCCCATGAGATCTCACTCACAGATATCTTTCATTTAGGTCATTTTTTTTTATTTGCCAGAGTGTCTTGGCTTTCCATGCCTGAAATACTCTTCTGGGCTTTTTAGCTATATCTGAATGCCACAAGGGCTGATTCTGAGGCCAGAGTGCTGTTTAGGACATCAGCCATTCTGTGAGTCTGCTGTGTTTCTGCTTCCCAAGTTGGATCGTTCTCTCCTTTTTAATTCTTTCAGTTAGTATTGGCAGACACTAGTCTTTTTTAAGTGATCCCTTTGACTGTTAATCCTATTATTGTAATCAATTATGAACTGAAACTGATCACTTTGACTAGTGAGATGGCATTGGTACATGCCACCTTGATGAGATTGAATTGGAATCCCCTGGTGGATTTCTAACTCTGCCTTGGGAGTAAGTCCGATTGAGCATGTGCTGAACTGTACATTTCCTCCCTCTCTTACTCACACTCTTATATTTAATGGGGATCACTTTTCAGTTAAATTTAAACACCTAAGAATAATTGTGTGGGCCGGTTCCGCAGCTCAATAGGCTAATCCTCGATCTGCAGTGCCGGCACACCAGGTTCTAGTCCCGGTTGTGGCACAGATTCTGTCCCAGTTTCCCCTCTTCTAGTCCAGCTCTCTGCTGTGGCCCCGGGAGTGCAGTGGAGGATGACCCAAGCCCTTGGGCCCTGCACCCACACGGGAGACCAGGAAGAAGCACCAGGCTCCTGGCTTCAGATCAGCACAGTACACTAGCCGCAGCGGCCATTGGAGGGTGAACCAACGGTAAAGGAAGACCTTTCTCCCCGTCTCTCTGTCTCACTGTCCACTCTGTCTTTCAAAAAATAAATAAATAAAAAAGAATAATTGTGTATTAATTAAAGAGTTCAACCAATGATATTAAGTAGAAGAAAAGATACTAAAAAGAATAAAGTAGTAAGTTGTTCCTCTACAGTCAGTAAAAGGGCTGATCAGGTCATTGTTTCTCATAGTGATCATTTTACTTCAACAGGTTGCCTTTTTATTGCTCGATTAGTTGTCACTGATCAGGGAGAACATACATTTGTCCCTTCGGGACTGGCTTGTTTCACTCACCATGACATTTTCCAGATTCCATCATTTTGTTGCAAATGGCTGGATCTCATTGTTTTTTTACTGCTGTATAGTATTCTATAGATTACATGTCCCATAATTTCTTTATCCAGTCTTCTGTTGACAGGCATTTAGGTTGATTCCAGGTGTTAGCTATTGTGAATTGAGGTGCAATACACATTAATGTGCAGACAGCTTTTTTAATTTGCCAATTTAATATCCTTTGGGTAAATTCCAAGGAGTGAGATGGCTGGGTTGTATGGTAGGGTTATATTCAGGTTTCTGAGGAATCTCCAGGCTGACTTCCACCTTTTCCCCCACATCCTCGCCAGCATCTATCGTTGGTAGATTTCTGAATGTGAGCCATTCTAACCAGGGTGAGGTGAAACCTCATTGTGGTTTTGATTTGCATTTCTCTGATTGCTAGTGATCTTGAACATTTTTTCATGTGCCTGTTGGCCATTTGGATTTCCTCTTTTGAAAAATGTCTATTGAGGTCCTTGGCCCATCTCTTAAGTGGGTTGTTTGTTTTGTTGTTGTGGAGTTTATTGATTTCTTTGTAGATTCTGGTTATTAAATCTTTATCGGTTGCATAGTTTGCAAATATTTTTTCCCACAGAATGACCAACTTCTATAACAGCCTACAAATTTGAAAAAAGTTTTTTGATATGAACTGAAAGGAACATAACTGATAATGAATGGACTCTGGAATTTTATTTACTACTACTGAAAAATTACTCACTCCATTGGTATAAAAATTCAGATTAAACAGATCTATAAGATGTTGGAGGAAATATTATAGTCAGAGTTGTCAGTTTGCTAATAAAATAGAGTAAGTATGTGAGTCATTATGAGTTTATATTAACAAAGGATTTGTGATTGAGTTTATATACATACAGTTGAGAATATCATCATAAATTTAAGTACTTTGTAGTACATGGTTTAGAAACAAAGTGTATAGCAAGTCATTCCAAATATGAAAATAAAATATTAAAATTCAGAGATATTATCCTAGAACAAATAGCAATATTTACATATAAAATACTAGAGATGTCCTACAACTATTAGTTATTAAAATACCTAAGACTTATGATTCTGAGACCTGCTACTGTACTTATATTAACCACTATCAGAAATTAAAGGCTTTTGATAAGAGTCTTTATCATACTATGCATGCATACATGTGTTTGTGCATATGTGTGTGTGTTCATGTTACAGAAGGACTAAGAAAGGCTTCCAAAAGAGTTTGAGCCTCATTATTCTCACTAAACATAAATATTTTCAGATACATGACTAGAATATTTTCCTTTTATCCAAGATTATGAGAGTAGAAAATTTAAAATTTTCCTAAATGACAGTAGACTAGAAAGTTAGGAAATGGGAAATATGTTATCTATCCAAGAAACAAAGTACAAAGTACAATCAAATTCTTATTCACATGACTTACATAATTGTAAAGTATATATGGGTGTTATAAAGGTTAATTTTCTACTCTTTTTCTTTCTTTTTAAAAATTTTATTCACATGATAACTGATTTTATGTATTCCATAGGTAGAGTTACAAAAATACAACCACACTTCTGTTACTTCCTTTCTCTCCACCCTCAATCTCACTCCCTATCCCCCCTCCTCTTCATCCATTTTTGCAATGACAATTTTAATCCACTCTATATTCACAGGCTTAGCTTCCTACTAATTATAATATTCCACAAATACATAGTATAAAGTACAAAGATCCAGAGGATTATAAACAAGTATTAAAATGACAATTGTATCACAAAAAGATCACTTACTTCCTATGAAATTTTTGGTATTCTATATTAACTGCAACGTATCAGAGAAAACATATGCTATTTGCCTTTTTGAGGCTGGCTTATTTCAGTAAACATAATGGTTTCCAGTTATATCCATTTTGTTGCAAAAGACAGGATTTCATTCTTTTTTATGGCTGAATAGTAGTCTGTAGTGTATATAAAACCCATTTTCTTTATCCACTTATCAGCTGATGGACATCTGGGTTGATTCCAAAACTTAACTATTAGGAATTGAGCTGCAATAAATATGGGGGTATAAATAACACCTTTATATGCTGACTTCATTTCCTTTGGGTAAATTCCCAGGAGTAGGATGGCTTATTCACATGATAGATCTATATTCAGATCTTTGTGGAATCTCCATATTGTCTTCCATAACGGTTGTACTTAGTTTACATTCCAATCAATACTGGATTATGGTGCCTGTTCTGCCACATCCTCACCAGCATTAGTTGATCGTTGAGTTTTGGATGATAGCCATTTGAACTGGGTTAGGTAAAACCTCATTGTGATTTTTATTTGCATTTCCTTTATGGATGATTATTCTGAGCATTTTTCTTGTGTCTGCTGGTCAATTATATTTCATCCTGTGAAAACTGCCTGTTGATTCCTTTTGTCCATTTCTTAACTAGATTGTGTGTTTTGTGCTGTTCAGTTTCTTGATCACTTTAGAAATCCTATATATCAGTTACATAGTCTGCAAAAATTGTCTCCCATTCTGTCAGCTGCATGTTCTTTTTGTTGAGTGTTTCCTTTGTAGTGCAGAAGCTTCTTAGTTTGATGTAATACCACTTGTCTTTTTTAATATTACTTATTTATTACCTGTACTTTCAGAGCCTTTTCCAAGAAGTCTTTGCCTTTGTCAATGTCTTGCAGAGTTTCCCTGATTATTTTCTTTCTTTATTATTATTAATATTTATATAACAGGTAGAGATATACATAGAGAGAGAGGCAGAGAGAAAGGTCTTCTGTCCATTGGTTCACCCCCCAAATGGATGCTATGGCCGGCGCTGCACCCATCCAAAGCCAGGAGACAAGTGCTTCTGCCTGGTCTTCCATGCAGGTCCAGGGGCCCAAGCACTTGGGCCATCCACTACTACCCTTCCAAGCCTCAGCAGAGAGATGGACATGAAGAGGAGCAACTGGACTAGAACCCAGTGCCCATATGGGATGCTGGTGCCACAGCGGCAAGTGAGCCATGGCACTAGCCCCCCTGATAGTTTTCTTTTTTTGATAGTGTCAGGTCACAGTTTTAGATCCTTGATCCATTTTGAGTTGATTTTTGTATAAGGTGAAAGGTAGGGATCTTGTTTCATACTTTCGTGTGCAAAGATTCAATTTTCAGAGCACTATATTGAAGAGACAGTTTTTTCTCCAGGAATTGATTTTAGCTCCTTTGTTAAAGATTGATTGTGGATGTGTCAATTGTTTTTTGCAATTCTTCTTAACACATGTACAATGTCTCTCCATTCTCCCGTGGCTTGTAGGGTTTCTGCTTAGAAGTCAGCTGTTACTCTAATTTGGGAATATCTGAAGACAATCTTGCATTCCTATTGTGTACATTTCAGAAACTTTTCTTTTGTTTTACTGTTGAAATTTTTGTATCTTTATGAAGCTATTTTCTGATCATATCTATCAGGAGTTGCTGGGTCTTAGTCCACCCATACAAGGATGGACTGGGTCCAAGGAAAGGTAAGTGCACCGCTCGCCCGTTCCCCAGCCTCCAGGTCCCAAAGACAATCAGACGCAGCGGGGAGCCAAGTCTAGCAAGAACTCATTTACCTTTTGCATAATAGTACCTTTTATAACACAAAACTGCAGAGTCATTGGGGCAGGGCTAAGGGCCAACCAATCACTTAAAAAATCACCTTATGGGGGGATTTCTATAGGACTAGCCCTATGTCTATACACTTGTTACTAGTTTTGTTACCTCCCCCGATGTTGCACAGCCAATTAGTTTTAGTGGTAAACAACTTTGGATTCCGCCCATCTTACTTCCTCTGGGCGCCATCTTACTTGGCTCCACGCGGCTTCGTTCCGCGCAGCTCAGGCGGGGGCATCCGGGCCTGGCCTGGCCTGGCCACACTCATGCCCCACAGATTCCCCCTTTTTGTTTTAGCAAGCGGTCCCTGTCTTAGGTTGCCCCCAGCCGTCCTTGCCCTTACCCGTCATTGGTAACCCAGGCAGCTTGGCCATGAGCCCTGTCTTAGGTTGGTGCAGGACGCTGGGTGCTTTACCTGTCTTGGGGTGTCACGTGACTTGTAATTATGGGAGTGGGGTGAGCTTTCTCCACCACCTGTCTTAGGTTGTTCCGGTCCATCCGGAATCTTACCCGTCATTGGCAATGTGGAGAGCACCGGGGGCGCTTCCCCAGTTCAGGGGATTGTAGCCCTCTGTGGCTAGCAGCCTCTGGTAATGAACCTCAACCTGTCTTACCCTTGTTGCCTCTATGCGCTGTTGTATAACCTGTATAAGCCTATTCATTATGCATGGGCCAATAGCAAGGATTAAAAGCAGGGCAAGAAGCAGTCCAAGAAGAGAGAAGAGGTAGGGAAAGAGTCCATTAAGGTTCGTCCAAAAGGGGCTTTCTTGTAGTTCTCTTCATCTTTTTCAGGTCCTCCTGAAGTGTTTTGATGATCACGTTTGGGTCATCGAATCCCCCGTCACTGGACCAGGCACTTCAGGATCACAGCGAAGAGTAGTGTCCACATCATCGCCTGCCTTTCGATTTCGATCTCCATCCATATCTGGAAGAGGAAAGACAAGGGGATCTCCCTCAGGGGCAAACTGCTCCCTGGGTGGGTTGTTACTTGTATCAGGCATAGGCCTGATATTTCTGGCCGGTATTCAAATTGGAGTCAACTCCCCTATGGGGAACACACAGCCAAATCCTCTTCCCAACTGAATCAGTGGGTCAGGCCCTCTCCAGAGTCGGGTGAGAGGGTCTCTCCATCTAACGAGCATCTGAGGTTTAGGGGTTAAATGTCCCCAATGTTTTTGGAACCTTGACTCCCTTGACCCTTTCAAAAAATTTAAAATATTGATGGTAAACAAGGCCTTATGTAACTGTAGATGGGGGGGTAGCCACTCCCCCTTTTTGTTTTAATAACTGTTTTTTGAGGCATTGATGGTTTTCCACCATAGCCTGTTCCTGTGGGTTGTGAGGAATTTTAGTAGAGTGTTGAATCATTTTACATCTTGGCAGCACTTTTAAACATCCCAATTGGTTATTATCTCTGTAAGATGAGAGATATATCTTTTGACATCTCCAGGGGCCCTTTTGGAGATACCAAAAGTTTAGAGAATTTAGAACTTTGATTTTTAGAAAGTTTGTTAAAGGTGCCAAGGGAACTTAGAGTATCTGGTTAGAATAGAATTTTTTAACATTCTGAAATGATAGCCCTTCATTAGACAGGGTGATCTTAACACTTTTAGAGCAGATCTAATCATAATGATATTTAGCAATGCTTTCCATCAATCTGAACTTAACAGAGACAGTAGAGTATACACTAGATTACCTTGACAGAACATGAATTCAAAGACATGTAAAACTGAGAAAGTGAGCTACCAAGCAAACCGAAGGGCTTTTGCATTAACTTAATTCTCTGAACCAATCTGTATTGGCTTACTTTAGTTAACAATATAAGGGCTTGTATACACAGAATTTACTCTCATTTTTATAAGACCACTCTAGCTGGAAAGCAAAAACATGAATACAACATAGGTCTGACATCATTTACAACATTTTAATACACTGCATAATTTGAATTGACTCAAACAGTTGTTACTTTAACAAATTTAGAGTCCCATCCTTTGAGAGTTCCAGGGATCCTACTGGAAGTCCCAAAGTTGTTAGACTCCATTTGAGAATTTAAACTGTTAGAGAGTCCAATCGCTCAGCCAAGAACTAGTATGTATAACCAAAGCTGTGGGGTAGATCTGATCAGAGTTAGGTAATCACTCAAACATTAAAGACAGACAAATCCAATAAAACACGAAACCTTTAAGACACGTGCCAACTCTCATATAGTTAACTACAGCAGCACAGAAAAGAGCTGGTCATCAGCATGGGAGCCCATTGCTTAGGACAGGGAAACACATCTGAAACAAAGCGGCAGGGAATGAGAGACTTCCGTAGTGCTGGAGAAAAAGTTTTATTAACTGCAAATAAAGACTCATTAGGTTGGAAAGGGTTAATGGATTGAGGTTTTTGTTCTTTTAGGTAAGGCCAGTGGTAGTTAAAGGCATTTTTTCTTCCCCCTCCTGGAGAGGACAGCATTGAATTGTAAATGGAGAGGAAAAAAGCAGTCCTAGGGACTAGTCTCCCTAGAGTATCTGGCCACAGCCTGCATGGGTGCAACAGGCTACACTGACTGGAAGAGAGTGCAGAGAAAAGCCATGGTCCCCATTTACAGGGAAGACTGTGCACGCCCGGGGCCTAGCAGGACTGGCTGTGCGGTTGAGTAGGCACGCTGTTTACAAGATGGCGGTGGGCGATTCAAGGGAGGGGAATAACCATAAAGGGGTGGCCACATGGGCGGAATTGGAGGCGCAGTGCATTGAGGCAGTGTTGGGCTTTTAGGGGTTGCCGCCACACCTGAAAGTCCCACCTTAGTTTTAACTGCCTCTGGGGATTTATGAGCCTCCCTCAGGCCAGTGCAGGCCACCCAATGATCAGCATTTATTTCTCCCCAAACAAGCATTTTAACAAACTGATCCCGAAGGTCCCCAGCCAGCAACTTACAATGGAGACTGTGTTCGACCCTAACTACAAAATTTGGCAATGACTCTCCTGGCTTTTGTCGCACCCCCGCGATGGGAGATTCGGTGGGCCCCTCATCCCGCTTGTACCAAGCATTAAGTCCTGCCTGCCTCACTTGTTCATGGTACGGAGCAGGTAGCTCAGCTTGCTGGATCCCCGTAGAGAACCCTTCCCCCGTCCCAGCCAGCATAGCGTATGTAATAGGGATAGCTGGCTGGGCTACTCGGTTAGCTTCGGCTCTCACCCGGCACTCCTCCTTAAAGAAGGCGCACCACTTTATGAACTGGGAACTCCCGGGGACTGCCTTGGCCACGTCCAACCAACACTCGGGGACACATGGGTGATAAGCTATGTCTTGCAGCAGGGTTTGGGCCCAGGGGGAATTTGGTCCGTCTTCCACCACTGCCTTGAGAAGCTCCTTTAAGTCCTTCGTTTCCCAGAGATACCACTCCAGAGCTCTGTCGCCGCCTGGAGCTAAATTAACAGGGTAGGCCTGAGGCAGCATGTTCCCTGGCCCAGAGTTCACTTCCCTATGCTGCTTTATGTCCACCGGATAAGCTTCCACAAAGGTCGCCTCATTTCTCCTCTCCCCTCCTGGGCAATCATAAGTGCCCAGATCACAAAGCTCCCTCCGTGGCTCTACATAGGGGGAGGCCGCCTCTGCCCCGGGGAGGTATGGGGGTGGTCCCGGCCCTTCTAGGGTGGATGGGCTAGACGGGACGATTTTTACTTTTGTTTTTACCTCAACAGTTCGTGCCTCCACAGGCTCTCTGCATTCCTGATCAAACTTAGCCCATTCTCTCTCCCCGCCATCTTCCTCTGAGGATTTAGGCTCTCCCAAGTCCTGCACTTCCTCTTTCTCCCTCCCGCCCTCCGAAGCTAGGGTTATAGCGTCTGGGTGGAAGGATGCTTTAAGCGTGGTATCAAAGTGTCTCTCCCTCTTAAGGGTGAGTTTTTCCACCCATGACCAAGTGTTCCAAGAAAAGAGATTGGCCGTCTGAATCCAAAGGGCCAAGGTTATGACAGCTACCCAGACACTTTTTAACATATAGCATAAGGCCTTTAAGGCCAGGTCCTTTTGGGACGAAACTGCATAAACCATACTAAGGTTTTCACTTACCCTGAGAGACCGCTTAGCCTCGGCCGAAAAGTAACTGTTCATGCCGCACGTTGGGCGCCAGATGTTGGGTCTTAGTCCACCCGTACAAGGATGGACTGGGTCCGAGGAAAGGTAAGTGCACCGCTCGCCCGTTCCCCAGCCTCCAGGTCCCAGAGACAATCAGACGCAGCGGGGAGCCAAGTCTAGTTGCAAGGACTCAGTCACCTTTTGCATAATAGTAACTTTTATAACACAAAACTGCAGAGTCATTGGGCAGGGCTAAGGGCCAACCAATCACTTAAAAAATCACCTTATGGGGGGATTTCTATAGGACTAGCCCTATGTCTATACACTTGTTACTAGTTTTGTTACCTCCCCCGATGTTGCACAGCCAATTAGTTTTAGTGGTAAACAACTTTGGATTCCGCCCATCTTACTTCCTCTGGGCGCCATCTTACTTGGCTCCACGCGGCTTCGTTCCGCGCAGCTCAGGCGGGGGCATCCGGGCCTGGCCTGGCCTGGCCACACTCATGCCCCACAAGGAGTTCTATGTGCCTCCTGCACTTGGATGTCCCTTTCTTTCTCCAAATTGGGAAAACTTTTGCTATTATGTCACTGAATAGGTCTCCCAATCTATTTTCACTTTTTAAACAATCAGGCGCTTCTGAGACATATTTGGTCATTTGATAGTATTCCATAAATATTGAACACAATTTTCAGTTTTTTCTAAATTTTTCTTCTTTTGCCAGGCTGAGATATTTCCAAGGATTTGTTTTCACTCTTGGATATTCTTTCTTCTGCCCCATTAATTTTGTTGTTGAGGTTTTCCACATTTTTCTATTTGACAATGAATTCATTAGTCATTTCTGGTATTTCAGTTTGAATCTCTTCAATATCGCTATCTCTCATCAAGATATTTAATCCAGATAGTGTATGTGTTTCTTTATCTCATGAATTTGTTTCTCTGTGGTGCTTAGTAATTTTATGATCATTTTTTTAAATTCATTTCCAAGCATTTCATGAATCTCTTCATCTTCACATTCTAATATTGAAGTGTTGTTGTGTCCTTTTTGGGGAGTCTTATTGCCATCCTTGCTCTTGTTTTTTTGTATTTCTGTATTAATGTTTACACTTTTGTGGAATTTTTTTTTTATTTTTTCCTCTGATGGCTTTTATCTTTGAACTATGCCTCTGTGGTTTAGTGGAGAGTCTTTTCCCTCAGTGAATATCTATATATGTGTTCCAGAATTTGCTGGTCAGTCAGTGCTCAAGTGTGGGGTGAGAATCCAGGGTGACATCTAAGTTGGCCATGGTTGATTTCCACTATTGGAACTAATGAGGAGAATATGATCATGTCTTCTGATGTAATCATGCCCTCCCTTCCCCCTTCTCCAGAGGAATAATGCTTGTGCTACCCTCAGTGGCTACAACCTCTACCCATGCAGACTCATGAACCACACAAAGGGTCTGTTTGGTCCTCAATGTGAGCTCAGAATCCTCTGCCTTGATCCCAGGCAACCAGGGAAATCTTAGTCTTGGAAGCCAGACGCAATGATTGTCCAGAGGCCCAGCTCTTCCCCACAACATTCATGTATTCACAGAATTCCCACAGTCATAGCCCATAAATCTCCCCAGTTTACAGGCTTCAGGGGATACAACCTCTACCCCAAATGCCTGCCCCGTCCACAGAGAGAGAGAGAGGTATTCCCAGAACTGGCTGTGTGTGTGCTTCACCCTGTCAGTCTGAAATCAGAGCCTGTGATAGGGTAAGAGTATGGAAGCACCTCACAGTCCTAAGTGGGTTCCCAGTCACTTGCCAAACCTCCAGGCTAGAATCAAATTCAGTGGGGGGTATGAATTTATCCCTCTGATAGTCCCCTAGTCTCACGTGAGTGAACCATTACAGCCTCTACTGGCATTAAGATGGCACCCTTCCTGCTGGTCACAGAATATCCTTGCAGGAGATGGAAGAAAGAAATGTGCTTTTCTTTCATGGGCTTAGCTGGGTATCCTCTCTTCCATTATGGCCCAGGCCAGATTCAAAGTCAGTGTCATCATCAAGATTCTCCTTAAGGCAATATCATCAGTGACATGGGTTTCTACATTCTACTCTCACCTCTCTTTCAGCAAATGACATTTCCTCTAGCCCCAACTGCAGTAGTCAAGGTAGTGTCTCAACTCATGTCTGCATGTTCAAAGTGCTCATGCTGCTCCATGACATCTATCTTTTTCTGTAGAATTTCTACTTCAACTTCTCTCCAATAATACCCTGGCAATGCTATCGATTTTGGAATTCAAAATACAGCTATTCGCAATAGACCACTGAAAATGAAATGTCAGACAGAAAAAATGTGGAATTTGGAATTGAGAACGTTATGACTTCATGTGGACACCATATTTCAAGAAGATCAACTCTATTCTGTTATCTGTCTTAAAAATCTATAGTCTCACGTATCTTCACCTGAAGAGTAGTACTTCTAAAGAAAAATCAGACTAGTATGGCTAGATCTAACTTGAATTCATGACTAAATCTCCCATCAACTCTCTTAGTTGATGATTTTGCTTCTGACAATGCTGAAAAAAGAAAGGATTTGAGAAATCAATATATTAGCAACTTATAGCTGCACCCCCAAATAACCCCTTTTGTTTTGTGTCTCTACTCCAAGCTTCAATTTAATTGACTTTTATGTCTTATTAATATCTTGGCTATGTCAACATTGTTTTTATTTTATATCATCAATTTTTATCTGGTCCAAAAAAATCATTCCAAGAACCCTATAATATATTTTAATTTTAGGTATTGCTTATATAAAACAAACCAAGCATAAAAATTCTTCTCTGATTACTTGTTTCATAATTATTTTATCCTCTTGCCAGTTAAACATCCAAAAAAGAAAATAGGCAAGCATTTAACCTAGAATTTAAGAAACAGATTAAGATGCCATCAACTTAGAGCATAGTACCAGCATTCAACTTCTGATTCTGGATCCTGGCTACAGTGTCCTGCTAAGACAATGGTGGTTACTCAAGTGATTGTGTTCTTACCATCCACAAGGGAAGCTGCATTGAGTTTCTGACTCCTGATTTAGAGCCCAGCACAGTTTCAGGCCATTATAAGTGTTTGGGGAGTGAACTAGTAGAAGGGGGTTCTCTTGTTCTCTCTCCCTATCAGTCTGTCTCTCTCTCTCTCATTCTCCCTGCATCTAAACACATAAATAATTTTTAAAAGAATAAAAAGAAAACAGATTGTGCATAGTCAATATTATCTCCTTCTTAGCTTATATTCTCTCATATCCCCAAGTTATCTTCCAATTTGATGAATTGTTCTTGCCACAGTCATCAATGATAATCATACTGTATATAATATCACTTTGACTTTCTCTGTTCCTAACCTCACCTCTAAGCAACATTTGATATACTTGAAGACTCAGATTTTATTAATATTGTCTCTATTATTCTCTAAATTTGCATATTAACACATTCTAAAGAATAAAATAACTCAAGACTCAGGCCTGTAATTTATTGCTATCTCTGTGTCACATTACAAAAATGGAAACAAATCCAAAGGGAGGGTAACATATTCATGAAGGTCAAGTTTAAAATATCTTCACTATTTTCATCTACAAAGAAGCTAGAACAACATTTCTTATTCTATAATTCTATAAAATTCTCTAATAATTTTACACTGAATATGAGGTAAAATAAAAACTCCTCACAAACTATTTCTAAGGCTTTTTACACCTACATACATGATCATGTAACCCTTGTACCTCCAACTTCACGTCATGGTATTTGTGTGGGTTGTCTTTATGGATATAGCTCAGAGGTTCATGATTTGACTTCTGTTTCACATTTGGATCTCAGCTCAGTCTATTCTCCTTAGAAGGAAATAACTAGCTTATGCTAAGATATTCAACACTCCCTGTTGTTATTACTATTCTCTACTATATCCAATTCTTTTACTTTTCAAAAGACTTTTCCATTGATATGGTTTTGATTATCTGTATACCTGCTTTCCTTCCTGAATCTGAACTTTTCTGTCTACATTGCCAATGTTTAGGACAATGTTTGCCACATTAGTGACCAACATATATTTATTGAAAGAATGATAATTGCTCAAAAATTCTAAAATATTAGCTTGTACATTATCTTTCTTTTTTCAGTGGTGATTTCTTTAATGTCTATGAAAGACTCTGATTAATCTATGCTTCTTGCTTGAGTGGCAAGAATGGGTTTTGGGAAGAGCATTAATTGCTGAACTCTGATAAAAAATAATGAAAATAATGTTAGGGTTTGGTAAAATGAGTAGAAATTTTCAGATTAAGAAAACAAAATTGAATATTTTTTTTGACAGACAGAGTGGATAGTGAGAGAGAGAGACAGAGAGAAAGGTCTTCCTTTCTGCCGTTGGTTCACCTTCCAATGGCCGCTGTGGCCTGCGCAGCATGCTGATACGAAGCCAGGAGCCAGGTGCTTCTCCTGGTCTCCCATGCGGGTGCAGGGCCCAAGGACTTGGGCCATCCTCCACTGCCTCCCCAGGCCACAGCAGAGAGCTGGCCTGGAAGAGGGGCAACTGGGATAGAATCTGGCGCCCTGACAGGGACTAGAACCTGGTGTGCCGGCGCCGCAAGGTGGGGGATTAGCCTGCTAAGCCACGGTGCCAGCCAAAAGTGAATATTGTTTACAAAATTGTATAGGAAACAATTATAATAAATACTTTCTTTTTTCTCTCTCCTGAAGGAGTAACAATTTGAGAAATCTGTTCAATAAATGTTGCCTGAATTTTATTTATCTACATTTACAGTGTTTAAATAAAAACTAAATATATACTGCATTTCAAAGTAGGAAACTCAACTGTGGCTGTAAGATACATGACACAGAGTTGAAATGAATAGCTAGAATGCCAAATCTACTGCATACATGCTTAACAACAAATTTGAAATAAAATGGTTAAAGCACATTAGCGATTTTGAGCAACAGAATTACTTAATAAAGTTACTGAGTGAAAAAGATACATCAAATGTATTTTGAAAAATGAATTAAAAAGAAATAAATTAAGAAGTCTGCAAAGTAAATGTAAAAAAAAGTCTCCTAACAATAATTTTGGAGAGCTAACAGTGGACAGGTTTTTAGGATGTGAGGAAAGCAATAAGAAATTAAGACAGGAATAGAATTTTTAGATTTACTTGTAAATTATAAGGATGAAAATTGGAGAAGGAGAAAAAGTGGTTTGAGTTTTGAACTTCAGAAGCCTGAGTCCTCTTCCAGTGGCATTGAAAGAGCAAAGAATGGCAACCAGTATAATTTCTATCACTTCTCGGCTTTTTGGCTAAAATAAAATGCAGAATAACGATTTCTTATGGGAAATATGACAGATTAATTGTAAATGTCAGTTTTCAGGTTTAACAGTGCCTTAAAATTAATCTAACATCTTGTCTGAGACGAAATATAAACAGACTTGGTGATAATATAAAGAAAGAAAAGTTAAGCTTTTTTTCCTTTCCATAACCTCCTGGCAAGATCAAATTCTGTCTGGCTTCCAATTACCCTTGTCTTCCTTTGAAACCACATCATTTCTTTATTACAGGACATGAGATATGTGCTAAGAACTCTTAGGCACCCTAATGATGTATTTAACTTAGTAAAAACACAACTCTCTCGGTAATCTTATTACAGAGAACTGAAATACAGTGATGAGAAATTGTTCTGTCCAGTTACTGCTTCCTTTTTCATCATAAACAATGCTGTAGACTTCAATCAGCTTGGCTTTCCATGATAGCATCATCTTATTTTATCAGAATTCAGCAATTAATGCTCTCCCCAAAACCCATTCTTGCCACTCAAACAAGAAGCATACATTAATCAGAGTCTTTCATAGACATTAAAGAAATCACCACTGAAAAAAGAAAGATAATTTTGTCAAGGTACTTCTCTTGTGAGTGTTTAGATGTTGATTTATAAATTTGGAATTTCGAATGTGACCTTTGAAATTTTGATCAATTCAAGTGGCACATACATACACTTTTACACCTATAAATGCAATATGAAGAAATATTTTTCTTAGATTTTTTATTTATTTATTTGACAGGTAGTGTTATAGACAGTGAGAGAGAGACAGAGTCAGAAAGGTCTCCCTTCCGTTGGTTCACTCTCCAAATGGCCGCTACAGCCGGCGCTATGCTGATTCAAAGCCAGGAGCCAGGTGCTTCCTCCTGGTCTCCCATGTGGGTACAGGAGCCCAAGCACTTGGACCATCCTCCACTGCCCTCCTGGAGCACAGCAGAGAGCTGGACTGGAAGAGGAGCAACAGGGACTAGAATCCAATGCCCACATGGGATGCCGGCGCCGCAGGCGGAGGATTAACCAAGTGAGCCACGGCGCCAGCCCTGAAGTATTGTTTTTTAAAAGATTTTATTTATTTATTTGAGAGGTAGAATTGCAGACAGAGAGAGGGAGAGACAGAGAGAAAAGAATTCCATCCATTGGTTCACTCCCCAAGTGGTTATAAAGGTTCGAGCCGAGCCTATCCCAAGCCAGGAGCCAGGAACTTCTTCTGGGTCTCCCACGCAGGTGCAGGGTTCCAAGCATTTGGGCCATCTTCTACTGCTTGCCCAAGCCATAACAGAGAGCTGGATCATAAGAAGAGCAGCCAGGACATGAACTGGTACCCGTATGTGATGCCAGTGCCACAGGTGGAGGCTTAGCGTATTAAGCCACAGCACTGCCCCAAAGAAATACATATTAAAGAGTTACAAGATGATTGACTTTAGGAGAAAAAATATGAGAAATCTAACTATTTAGATAGGAATGTGTTTTCTTTAAGATTTATTTATTTATTTGAAAGTCAGAGTTACACAGAGAGAGAAGGAGAGACAGAGAGAGGGAGAGGGAGAGAGGGAGAGAGGGAGAGAAGGAGAAAGGAGGAGAGAGAGAGAGAGAGAGAGAGAGAGAGGTCTTCATCTGCTGGTTCGTTC